>NC_091565.1:22292697-22297697 GCF_042767895.1 Penaeus vannamei
CCTTTCTCCAGTCAATTGTACGAGCAAGGAGCATTGACGTCGTCATGCTCCAGGAGACACTAACAATGGGATCCGTGTGCTTCTCAGGATATCATGCCTTCACCACTCCAAACCTGGATGGTGCTAGAGGCCTGATGACCCTGGTAAAAGAAGCTATCCCTTATTCCTTAATAGCCAATCCGCCGCACTGTGGAGATGGTGTTGAATCTCTTGCTGTTGAGATTCAGCTACCTGGGGGCTCTATAAAAATATATAATATTTATAGCAAACCACTGTGTGAGAGCTTAGATTTAAACCAGGTCTGTGCTACTGCAGCACAAGACCGAGTGATCATAGGGGGAGACTTCAATGCACACATGGCCATGCTGAATCCCCGCAAAAGGCCGAACGCGGCAGGCATTCACATAGCAGAAGTACTTGAGACATTCCCTGAGATCGCTCTTCTCAACACCAAAGAACCAACGCATGTGAAGGGAGGGGTCCTAGACCTCACCTTTGCCACTGCAACAATGGTGGAGAGAATTCAGTGGTGTGTCGATGATACGGTTACTAGTGATCACTACAGCATAGTCACCACACTAATGGATGCAGGTCCAGCCCAAAGACCACATCACATTCCTAAATGGAAAACAGACAAGGCCAACTGGTTTGCCTTCCAAGAAGGCTTGGCTCGATGTCTGAAAGACAATGAACCCAATAACAATAATGAAAATGTGGATGTGCTAGAGGCAAGGCTAATCCAGGCCATAAACCAGGCAGCCTCACAAACCATTCCCAAAACTCGCCCATGGTCCAGAACTCACAAAGACGCCTGGTACTATAATGACGAGATCAAAGAGGTCAACCACAGGGTTAATATGTGTAGAAAAAACTTCCGACGGCAAAGATCACCCGACAATCTGGCCCTGTTGAGGGAAGCTGTTGTGGATGCCAAGGAAACTGCCAACAGAGTAAGGGAGGAAAAATGGCTGGAATGGTGCCAGTCTTTTGGGCACCAGACCAGCCTTACAGAGTTGTATAAACGGGTCAGACAAGCGACAAGCCGCCAAGCCCCGAAATGCACTCATCATGACCCACAATCAGAGGCTAACAGATTGGTGCTTGAGTTCTCTGCCAGAACCAGCACCAACAATCTGCCTCCAATGATGAGAGAAAAACAACAAAACTTAAATCCAGAAAGACTTGCTCTCATAAGAGACAAGGCACTCGAAGCTGATGAAACAGATGCCTTGTTCTCACTTAGGGAACTAAGAAAATCATACAAATCCAGTTCTGGGTCAGCACCGGGATCTGATGGGATCTCTCACCCCATCATTTCGCATCTAGGCCTTGCAGGAGAACTTGCATTCTTGCAGGTTATCAACAAATCCTGGCAAACAACCACGGTGCCCCAGAGCTGGAAACAAGCCACAATAGTTCCCATCCCAAAGCCAAAGGAGCCTGGCAAGTACCGTCCCATCTCTCTTCTCAGCTGCCTGGGTAAAACAGCTGAGATGGTACTCAACAGGCTCCGATGGAAAACGGGTCCCCCCCATGAACACCTGCACGGGTTCACAAGGGGTAAGAGCACTGCTCATAGCATTTCCACACTCTTAAGCACAATCTGCACCTCGCCCGCCGTGGTTGTCTTCCTTGACCTGGAGAAGGCTTTTGAGTTGGCAAGTCCACTTGCCATTCAAGAGACCCTAATCCACAAAGGAGTCAAAGGCAGACTCTTGGCCTGGATAGCTGACTATTTTAAAAATAGATCAGCAAATGTCAGATTTCAAGGCCACCTCTCACAGCACATGCCACTTGAAAATGGCACTCCTCAGGGAGGGGTTCTTAGTCCAGCCCTGTTTAATACCCTCATGTCCTACATACTCGACATTCACCTGCCAGAGGGATGCAAGATCATCTCTTATGCTGATGACTTGGCAATCATAGCCTCTGGCAACTACTGCCTTACTAGAGCTCAGCGTTGTCTGAACCTGGTGTCTGAAGAGTGTTGTAGGACGGGTCTAAAAATATCAGCAGCAAAATCCAAAGCAATGGCGCTAAGAACCAATGTCAGAAACAAAAAAACTCACCATACAGGGTATGGATCTGGAATGGGTGAAGGATTATCTATACCTTGGTGTATGGATAGGACACACACTCACTTTCAAAAAGGAGATCCAATACCTGCTTGACAGAACCAAGGAAAGACTGTCAGTCATGAAAGTCATGACAGGGAGACACATAGGAGCAGGACACAAAGTACTAAGATCATTCTATGTACATGCTGTCAGTCCTATTATTGACTATGCATCTGTCGCCCTCATTGCTTCCAGCACATTCAAAGAAAAACTGGAAACAATACAAAACGAAGCAGCCAGGATAATTCTAGGTGCACTTTAGTGGACAAAGGTCATCAACCTCCTCATGGAAGCTGATTTACCGTCCATGGACACTAGAATAGACCTAATGGCAGCACAGTTCCTGTCCAAGGTCCTGCAGGCACCCACAAACTCCTATCTAAGACAAAGAGTTCTCAGACGCCTACAACAAGATTATCAGTTGTTTGCAGACAATTCTTGGCTCACACATACAGCCAGAGTTTTGATACGCTTTCAACTAAAAGATTCATTGCTTGCCAAGGGTATGGACTCCCCTCACCCTGATTACAAAGAACCCCCGCCGTGGGCAAACGAAATGATCGAATTCTCAATTCTAAATCTCACAATGAGAAAAGATCAATATTCCATGCCTAGCCTAAAGGCACAAGCACAAAGGGTCATTGAACAAATAACTCTGCCGGGTAGTATAACTTACTACACGGACGGATCCGTGGATCCAATACACCATACTGCAGGCGCCGGCTTTGCAACAAAGGATACCACAGCATCCATTAGGGTCACTGACAATGCCTCAACGCTTCAGGCTGAAACGGTTGCGATCATGGAAGCATTGACACACGCGGCCCTGAGGGGAGGGCACGTTGTCATTCATACAGATTCAAGAGCAACTATTGACAGCTTACAGTATAGCATGCCCCCAGATAACATCTACCTCTTGACAACAGTACTATACATAGCCCAAAGAATCCTTAGTCAAGGTAGAAGAATCATCATAAACTGGGTCCCAAGCCACATAGGCATACAAGGGAACGAGCTTGCTGATAAACTAGCCGAAAAGGGCAGGGGTATGCCCCCATCTTCCATGATCGTTAAACCCAGCCGAAAGGGACTGAGCCAAGGTACCAAAGTTGCAGCGTGTGCGGTCCTCCGGGGAGCACATAGAGAAAACATCACAAAATCGCTCACTGCCAAGTGGTACTCAGATGCTTCAGGCTATGAGCCACTGGCCCTTCCTCCAAATACAAAAAGAGGTACCGAAGTCATACTATTCAGACTAAGACTAGGTTACCAATGCGCTTGGCAAATTATTGACAGTGAGTCTGGGAGGTCATGTAAACACTGCGGCGAGCCTAACGCCACCCTGTTACATTACTTGCAGAATTGTGTACACACACAATTTCTGAGGCAGGGACCACCCACCACAGCCGCCGGGCTGGTAAAAAAGGGTGTGCAACATGCTTTCACCATGGCAGCTGGATCGCTTGCTTGCAATCCAGCCACCGCGGTAAGCATGCAGTTCAAAGAAAACATCTGAGTTAACTAGAAATAGCTAACACAGGCCGGGCCACCCCAGAGAAAAGGCCTGGGCGAAGCATGACTTCGCAAATCTAACTGAACTGAACTGAACCTTTCATCCTCATAGGGGGAGACTTCATTGCACACATATCCATGCTGAAACCCCGCAAAAGGCCGAACGCGGCAGGCATTCACATAGCAGAAGTGCCTGACACGTTCCCAGAGATCGCTCCTCAACACCAAAGAACCAACGCACGTGAGGGAAGGGGTCCTAGACCTCACCTTTGCCACTGCAACAATGGTGGAGAGAATTCGGTGGTGTGTCGATGATACGGTTACCAGTGATCACTACGGCAGGTCCAGCCCAAAGACCACATCACATTCCCAAATGGAAAACAGACAAGGCCAACTGGTTAGCCTTCCAGGAAGGCTTGGCTCAATGTCTGAAAGACAATGAACCCAACAATAATGAAAATGTGGATGTGCTAGAGGCAAGGCTAATCCAGGCCATAAATCAGGCAGCCTCACAAACCATCCCCAAAACTCGCCCATGGTCCAGAACTCACAAAGACGCCTGGTACTATAATGACGAGATCAAAGAGGTCAACCACAGGGTCAATAAGTGCAGAAAAAAAATTCCGACGGCAAAGACCTCCAGACAATCTGGCCCTGTTGAGGGAAGCTGTTGCGGATGCCAAGGAAACTGCCAATAAAAATGGCTGGAATGGTGCCAAACTTTTGGACACCAGACCAGCCTTACAGAGTTGTATAAACGGGTCAGGCAAGCGACAAGCCGCCAGGCCCCGAAATGCACTCATCATGATCCATAGTCAGAGGATAACAGATTGGTGCTTGAGTTCTCAGCTAGAACCAGCAACAACAACCTGCCTCCAGTGATGAGGGAAAAACAACAAAACTTAAATCCAGGAAGACTTGCTCTCATCAGAGACAAGGCACTCGAACCCGATGACATGGATGCCTTGTTCTCTCTTGGGGAACTAAGAAAGTCATACAAAACCAGCTCTGGATCAGCACCGGGATCTGATCATTTCGCATTTAGGTCTGGCAGGAGAACTTGCATTCTTGCAGGTTATCAACAAATCCTGGCAAACAACCATGGTGCCCCAGAGCTGGAAACAAGCCACAATAGTTCCCATCCCAAAACCAAAGGAGACTGGCAACTACCGTCCCATCTCTCTTCTCAGCTGCCTGGGTAAAACATCTGAGAAGGTACTCAACAGGCTCCGATGGAAGATGGGACCCCCTCATGAACACCTGCACGGGTTCACAAGGGGTAAGAGCACTGCACATAGCATTTCCACACTCTTAAGCACAATCTGCACCTCGCCCGCCGTGGTTGTCTTCCTTGACCTGGAGAAGGCTTTT
>NC_091565.1:22317697-22321635 GCF_042767895.1 Penaeus vannamei
GTCAGACTGCCAAGCACTGCGAAACGATCAGAGATTGCCTCAGCAAACCCGCGGGCACACTCCCCCTCCCTCAGCCTGTCCAAATGAAACACCCTAGGATGAACATTTTACCGCTGGGGGGTTTTGAAGTGGACCCGGAGGGTAGCCACAACCAATCTATGGTCAGTACCACAGAACTCAGCACTCCTGTACACCCTGCAATTCTGAAGGATCCCCCAACGAGTGCTAACAAGTATGTGGTCGATCTCCTTGGCTGCGTTACCTGCATCACTGTACCATGTCCAGCGATGTGGGTCTGGGCGCTGGTACCAGGAGCCAGAAATCCTCAATTTCTGGGACCTAGCAAAGTCCCGGAAAAGGAGGCTATTCTCGCTACCGGCATCAGCTCCTGAACCATAGGGACCGACAGACATCTCATAGCCAGCTCGATCACAGCCAGATACCGGATTGAAGTCGCCCAGAACAATGCGAATATCTCGTCGGGGACATCTGTCTACCACAGATGTAAGTTTGGCGTAGAACATCTCTTTCACGTCAAGTTTACAAACATCGGTAGGAGCGTACACAGCAATAAGAGACATGAAGCCAAAAAATAGCTTCAATCTCAATACCATTATACGCTCATCAACAGGAGTAACCTCTACTACCGAGGGCTGGAGTCTGCTGGAGATGGCAATGGCTACTCCCTGGAGATGGTGGCCATCGCTGCGGCCCAACCAGTAATAGGTGTAGCCACCTACACAGGTCATGCCGCTGCCAGGCCTCCTCACCTCCGAGAGAGCAGCCACCTCAACTCTCAGCCTCTCCAGTTCCCTCGACAGTAGAGGCAACCGATCATCCTGACGCAAAGAACGGACGTTCCAAGCCCCCACCCTAACTTCCCGCCTGAGGTTCAGCCTCTGGCAGTCGCTCCGGGTGGATGCCACCTCTGCCACCCCCACCGATGCTGCCCCATATAATAGGGGGTGGTGGCGGGCTGCGTGCCCCATCATCCACCTGTGGGGTTCCCGAGGGCTTTCCCCCACAAGCATCATTCTGGGCTGGCGGCCACCAGAGCGCAGGCGAGACGGGTAGTTCCCATTCCCAGCCTTCGCTCCAGCAGTGGCCCTCCCAGCAGGGCCCACAGTCCGCCTCACTTGCTGGGTGGGAGGGGCTTTTCCCCTCCTCCCAGCCTCTCTATTCATATGAAACACTGCTGATTGGTTATATCTGGGGGGAGGAGGACTGGCAAGGCCCACCTCCTCCGAGCCTCCCATTAACCCCAGGGGGCTAGGGGGCAGGAGTTGGTACAGGGCCAGGGCGTGTCCACACGCCGGTGGGCCATGGCCCTGAACCTCTGGGGCCTCCTGCTGCTCCGAGATCCCCCTCAGTTTAGCCTGGAACCGCAAGGTACCCAGTTTCCATGAGCGGCCACGAGGAGGCACTGCAGGGAGTCTCGATGATGGAGAGGCTATGCACTGGCAGGGGGAGGCTTATGCAGAGCTGCTCCCTTTTTCGCACGAGGCTAGCCAGCGGTGGCAGCTGCAAGCGAGAAGGCATGCAAAAGCTCTTAACACTAACTAGACTACCACTCCATCGCTTCACACCACCCTGCGCATGAAGCACCCACCCATTTGGAACGTAACCCCCGCGAAAAACGAGGGTTCACTGTATATATGTATATATATATATATATATATATATATATATATATATATATATATATATATATATATATATATAAAATGTGTGTGTATGTGTATGTGTGTGTGTGTGTGCGTGTGCGTGTGCGTGTGTGTGTATAGGTGTGTGTGTATATAATATATATATATATATATATATATATATATATAATTCATACATTTATACATATACATATATATATATATGTATTTATGTATGTATGTATGTGTGTGTGTGTGTGTGTGTGTTGTAGCGTGACACTATTCTCGGCACCCCCCCCCCCCCCCACTCGGTGTGCGTGCGTGTGCTCGCGTGCGGGTGCACCTGTGCATGCGTGTGTGTGTGCGGATGTGTGTGGAGTGTGCGATATGTGTGTGTGTGTGCGCACGCGTGCGTGTGCGCGTGAGTGAGTGCGGGTGGTGTGGTTGCATGCAAGTTTATCCTCCTTGCGCTTGCTGACTGTCAGCTGTGTTTTTGTGTTTATATATTTCATCTATTATTTTATTCCCTTTTAATATATTATATTTCTTTTCTGTTTTAATGTTTATTTTTATTGTTTGTTCTATTTTAATGTCTAGAAATATTTTACACGTCACGAGCATGACGCCACGGCTTCCCGCTGCCCTTTTGTACCGCTTGAAAATAAACATTCGTTGTTTCACTGTACCACGGGGCGTTCTCTCCTCATCCTCATCGGAAAAGCTAAGTATTAAGCCTCAATGACGGTATTCATTAAAGATAGAGGTGGACCGCGCAAGATTGCACTCATACATGCACCACATATCATATGCAGCCTCGTGGTTCTCCTACTTGATCTTATTTCTTTCTTACGTCTTCTACTACCGTTTCTCTTTTCATTTTACCCTCCTTCTGCATCTTGTACTTCTCTTATGCTAGCCTATCCACTCTTTTTCTCCCTGGGATCTTACACTGTTTTTAGTTATTTTTATTTGTTTTTATTATTCATCCACACACCTTAGAACATGCAAAGATTTCCCTTCGTGACGTCCACAAGGTCATATCCCTTGGGACTGTATAGTAGTAAGAGGGATGTTGACGTTGTAGCCGACCCCCGCAACCTGCAGCGCAGCATACTTCCCCCAGGTTGGGTCCAGGTCCACAGTCTGCCCTCTCGCCCTCACCATCAGCAGCTTCTCGACGACACATACCGAGACCTGATTGGTTGACCACGGACACCTCACGGCTCGCCCATTGGACCGCAGGCTCCCCTCGTTCCCGGGTGGCTGGCATAGCTCAGACCCACTTAAGCTCCCGCACCCGGGCCGAGTTCACAGGGCTTACCTGGATCTTTAAGTCCAAGGTTTTTTTCGTGTTTGTCATCGTGGATGAACTAAAGAGATTGACACCCCCACGACGGACAAGACGATTGGCTCTTGGTGCAACTGCTTTGGGTGCAGTTGCGCAATACCTGCTTTGGGCTAGTGCCTTTAATTACAGCCTTGATGTGCGAGTAATTAAAAGCACGACGCACAGTGGCAGCCGATAGTTTCGCTGCGAAGTGCTCGGCCGACCACATAAGGGCTCACGCCCGTTCGGCAGGGTTCCGACCCCGACCGGCCTTCCCAAATAGAGACTGTTGGCTACCCTGTGTGCTTCACCGTTTTTTGATACCATTTCCGCCCTTTCATCGTCCAGTTGAATTAGCTCTGCTAGCCTCCCCTCTACCCATCATCCATCACCCTCGCTATGGCGTAACCCCATGGGTCACGTTATCAAATTAGCGTATTCTGGGGAGCCTATCTCTTGCGAGGAGGCTCTCCAGAATATCTTCATTATCACTGAGGTGGCAGTCACACACCTCTTTAAGGTCCATAATGGCTTCAAGGTGACAGTTGCCAAACCCGAACACTTGACCCCATTTCTTTCGGCCGACGGCCAAAGAAAGCTCAAAGATCACAGCTTCTCACCTGTTCCCTCCCCCGAGATGAATGCTAAGTGTACGATCGTGGCGAAAAAGATCGACAGGACAATCCCCCCACGATCATGCGAGTCCATCTGCCAGGAGGTTTCCGTCAAGAACGGTGTCACTGTTCTCGACGTTTACAAGCCACCCGAGTCGCGAATCGTCAAGATTCGCGTCTCATCCCCCGAGGAAGCCCAGAAACTTCTCTCTCGGGGACTCATGATGTTTAATACATCGGTCCCCACCTACAACTTGGAACCCGAATGCTTTATTCACATCGACCAATGGCTTAACTACTACCGTTTTCACCACAAAAAACACCAATGTACACCCCCCCAGAGATGCTCTCGGT
>NC_091565.1:22364635-22367135 GCF_042767895.1 Penaeus vannamei
TAGGTCATAACTGGGAGGACGCATTGATTAAAGACTTCTTTTTAAGCACAATGGCAAGGAACCTCTTAGCGTGCTACTGTGCCTGCCGAAGGCACTCCAGCCTAGACTGATACGTCGCTTTATTTCCTGTTCACTAGATGTGCTTGTCTGAACGTCCTAGATATATATACTTGTCTACTGCCTCTAGCGCTTCGCCTTGTACAAGTATCTGTTGCGATGGGACTCTGCTGTTGAACATAACCTTAGTCTTTTTCTTGTTCATCTTAAGTCCGACTTTTAGACTTTCTCCATTCAGATCGTTTATTAGTTGCTCCATTTCATCTGCTAATTCACCAAGGAGAAAAATATCGTCTGCAAATCTTAGGTTGTTTAGGTATTCGTCTCCTATTTTGATACCCTTCCCTTCCCATTCTAGTTTCTTGAATATTTCCTCGAGGCAGGCTGTAAACAGTTTTGGTGAGATGGTGTCGCCCTGCCTAATGCCCTTTTTAATTGGTATTTTATCGGTTTCCGCGTGGAGCTTGATGGTTGCTGTCCCATCTCTGTATATATCCCAATATTTTACAATATACCTTCTCTACTCCCTGTTGTCGAATAGCACCTAATACTGCTGGTATTTGTACAGAGTCAAAAGCCTTTTCATAATCGATGAATACCATACACAGGGGTTTCCTATATTCGTTTACTTTTTCTCTTATTTGGGTGAGCGTGTGGATGTGATCTGTTGTTGAGAATCCGCTGCGGAAGCCTGCCTGTTCTCTAGGCTAGCTAGAATCCAGACTGTCAGACATGCGAGCTGTAATGACTTTCGTGAACAGTTTCTAAGTATCCGAAAGGAGGCTTATGGGTCGGTAATTTTTTTAATCCTTTTTGTAGCCTTTTTTGTGTAACAAGATAATTGTTGCATTTTTTCGTTTTCTGTGTTTTTCCGCTGAGAAGACATTTGTTAAAAAGATTGGCTATTTTCACTGTTGCCATTTCCCCTGCATATAATAGAAGGTCTATACTAATTCCGTCTTCGCCTGGTATTTTCCCTCTCTTCATGCCTTTAAGTGCTCTTTTTATTTCTTCTTTTGTGATATTAGGTACGTTTCTAGTTACCGCGTTTGCTTCTATTTGTGGCTGTTCGTTTGAGTTGTATAGATCGCTGTAAAAGTCTTCCACTACTTTGATGATTTCATTCTTGTTATATGTTACTTCTCCGTCTGGTTTCTTAATTGCATACATTTGATTTCTCCCTATTCCTAGTCTTCTTTTCGCTGCTTTCATGCTGGTACCTGAAATCACTGCTTCATTTATTATTTGAGTATTGAATTTCCGTACATCTTCCCTCTTCTTTTTATTTATGGTCTTTGTTAGTTCAACTAATTCTATCTTGTCCCTGTTTGACGATACTTTCATGGCTCTACGTTTTTACATAAGCTGTTTAGTTTCTACCGAGAGCTTGCTGGAGCTTTGCTTGTCGTTCTTGCCGCCTACTTCGAGTGCAGCTTCCTTTATTATGTCATTGATCTGTTTATTAATTTGGTCGATGTTGAGATCTTCGTCGCGGAGAAGTGAATATCTGTTTTGGATGTTTAGGCTAAATTCTGTTGACCTGATCTTCAAGTTAGCTAAGTTTGGCTGAGGTTTACGTATTAGTTTGTTCCTTTCCCTTCTGAGGTGTATTTTAATTTCTCCTCTCACCATTCTATGGTCGCTGCCAACATTTACTTTATTGATAACTTCTACATTTTTTATTATATCGCGCCTATTTGAAATTATGAGATCCATTTCGTTTTTGACGTCAGAAGGCGACTTCCATGTCCACTTCCGTTCAAGTCTTTTTTCGAAGAATGTATTCATGATATTGAGCGATCGAGCCTCCGCAAAGTCGACTAGCATTTGTCCCCTCTCGTTCCTTGTGCCTATTCCATGGTTCCCTAATGCGGTTTCTCCCTCTGTCTTTTTACCTATTTTGGCATTAAAATCTCCCATAATTATTGTGAAATGGGTTTTTATTCTTTCGCTGGCTAAATTAACATCTTCATAGAAGCTCTCTATTTCTTCATCACTGTGGCTGCAGGTTGGAGCATAGACTTGAATAGTTTTTAAGTTGTACTTATTTAGTTTTATTGTTAGAGAAGCCACTCTTTCACTTACACTAAAGAATTCTACGGTTCTTTTCTAAGCGTTTGTGTATTAAGAATCCTAGCCCTAATTCCTGTTTGCTACCCTGAGGTTTTCCCCTCCAATAGAGCACGTGCTCTTCGCCTAGTCTTCTAACTTCGCAGAGTCCTACTACATTCCATTTAATGGAAGAGAGTTCCTTTAGTAAAGCTAGTAAGTCGGATTTAGATTTCATGGTCCTTATATTGTATGTGCCAAGGTTCATTAACGTGGGGCGGCCTGTCTTTACCCGGATATTTTTAGCACCCCCCTGCTCCGGAGCGATCCTGACCGCCGCCGTAACCAGGGGCTCCTTCGCCTCCGGGGAATGAGGGCCATCGCTGGGTGTGTC
>NC_091565.1:22383692-22386192 GCF_042767895.1 Penaeus vannamei
GTTAGCGACAAACTTGGCCCCGATAGCAGGGGAGGGCATGGAAGGTTCCAGGGAAAATGCGGGGTTGAATAACACTAATAATATAACCCACAGTGAAAATAACCATGGTTAATAATAACATGACTTTCCATTGCAAGGGGCTGCCGCCCCCCAAACCCCCGACGAGGAAACAAAGAATCCCCCACGTATTCACGGCAGGTTAGATGCATCGAAAAAGGCGCAAAACCCGCCGACCCGACGAGGGCGGGTCACCGCCGCTCTTCTGTTCATGGTATTCCTTGTTCAGTCTGATTATACTACAATCGTATCTGTATACAATGTTGACTATATCAAGGTTAGTATGATGATTCAGTGGGAATATTACGAGGTAAATGTAATACGTCCGCCGCTCCGAGATCGACGATCATTTTGTAACGCTCTAGCCTGCCGGAATACGTGGTGGAGGTTTTGTTTCCTCGGCAGGGGTTGGGGGGCGGCAGCCCCCCAGGGGGGTCGCAGGGGGTACAGCCCCCTGCAATGGAAAGTCATGTGAATAACCATGGTTATTTTCACTGTTGGTTATATCATTAGTGTTATTCAACCCGGCATTTTCCCTGGAACCTTCCATGCCCTCCCTTGCTATCGGGGCCAAGTTTGTCGCTAACGGGGGGTTTCCGCGCAATAAAACCTACATATTTGCATCGTATAGAGTGAGAGGAATCCAACGATACCAAAATCGTCGATATCGGAGAGGCGAAGGTAAAATAGAAAATTACCATATATACATATATATATATATATATATATATATATATATATATATATTTATATATATATATATATATATACAAAAATGTATATACATACATACATATATATACAAATATGTATATACATATACATAAATGTATATATGTGTATGGGCATATATTCATATGTATATATGTATGTAAACTTGACGTGAAAGAGATGTTCTACGCCAAACTTGCATCTGTGGCAGACAGTTGTCCCCGGCGAGATATTCGTATTGTTCTGGGTGACTTCAATGCGGTATCTGGCTGCGATCGAGCTGGCTATGAGATGTCAGGTGGTCCTCATGGTTCAGGAGCTAATGCCGGTAGCGAGAATAGCCTCCTTTTCCGGGATTTTGCTAGATCCCAGAAATTGACGATTTCTGGTTCCTGGTACCAGCGCCCAGACCCACATCGTTGGACATGGTACAACGATACGGGTAATGCAGCCAAGGAGATCGACCACATTCCCGTTAGCACTGGTTGGAGGATCCTCCAGAACTGCAGGGTGTATAGGAGTGCTGAGTTCTGTGGTACTGACCATAGATTGGTTGTAGATAACCTCCGGGTACACCAAAACTCCCCAGCGGCCAAATGATCACCCTAGGGCGTTTCATCTGGACAGGCTGAAGGAGAGGGAGTATGCTCGGAGGTTTGCTGAGACAATCTCTGATCGGTTCACAGCGCTTGACAATCTGATGGACCCTGTACTTCTGTGGGACACCTTCAAGCAGGAAACGCTTGATGCAGCCCATGAATCGATTGGAGAACGCCCGAGAGCAAGACAGATTTCAATCTCTCAGGAGACACTGGAAGCCACTGATGCTTGCCGTGCGGCTCGTCTGGCAGGGGATCGGGATTTGCATCGTTCTCTGGTGCGCAGAACTCAGTCTCTGTTAAGAACGGACAAGGAACAGTTTATTGGGAGTCTTGCAGAGGAGGTAGAAGGCCATTTCTTAGTAAATGACCTTCATCCTGCATACCAAGCCCTGAGAAAACTGACTCCAAGCCCTCTTCACAGGTGACTGCAGTTCGCTTAGAGGGTGGCCAGATCATCTCCGATCCTATTGCGGTGAGGGAGCATTGGGCTGAGTACTTTGAGTAGTTGTATCAGGTTGACCCTCCAACAGTTAACTTGGATGTGGGTAGTGCCGTGATTCCGCTGCCGGACCCACACATTAGCGAGGATCCTCCCCCCCTAACTGAGGTTAGGGAGGTGATCTCCAAGCTGAAGAGTGGTAAAGCAGAGGGTATTTGCGGCATCCCAGCTGAACTGTTAAAGGCTGGTGGTGAACCTATGGCGCGGGGATTGCATGCTGTCCCAGCTGCCATTTGGCAGTCCGGTACCGATCCCTCTGACCTGTTGAGGGGTGTGGTCATCCCTCTCTGGAGGAAGGGGAAGGGGAACCGATGGGATTGCAGCAATCACCGCGGCACTGGTACACTGCTAAGTGTACCAGGCAAGGTTCTTGTCCGCATCCTTCTGAGGCGTATTAGAGACCATCTACTAAGGCATCAGAGGCCAGAGCAATCTGGATTCACTCCTGGTAAGTCCACAATAGACCGTATCCTTGCGCTTTGAGTCATTGTAGAGCGCCGTCGTGAGTTCGTCGTGCATATATATATATATATATATATATATATATATATATATATATATATATATATATATATATATATATATATATATATATACATATGTATATATACAAACATATATACACATGTAT
>NC_091565.1:22406192-22408692 GCF_042767895.1 Penaeus vannamei
GGGCGTCCTCGGACGCCGGCCTCGAAGGCAACGGGAAGGGGCGCGAGCGGTCTCGGACGCCGGCCTCGAAGACAACGGGAAGAATAGAGGGGGCGTCCTCGGACGCCGTCCTTGAAGGCAACGAGAAGGGGCGCGGGCGGTCTCGGACGCCGGCCTCGAAGGCAACGGGAAGAGTAGATGGGTTGTCCTCGGACGCCGGCCTCGAAGGCAACGGGAAGAGTAGAGGGGGCGTCCTCAGACGCCGGCCTCGAAGGCAACGGGAAGAGTAGAGTGGGCGTCCTCGGACGCCGGCCTCGAAGGCAACGGGAAGGGGCGCGGGTGGTCTCGGACGCCGGCCTCGAAGGCAACGGGAAGAGTAGAGTGGGCGTCCTCGGACGCCGGCCTCGAAGGCAACGGGAAGGGGCGCGGGCAGTCTCGGACGCCGGCCTCGAAGGCAACGGGAAGGGGCGCGGGGGGTCTCGGACGCCGGCCTCGAAGGCAACGGGAAGGGGCGCGGGCGGTCTCGGACGCCGGCCTCGAAGGCAACGGGAAGGGGCGCGAGCGGTCTCGGACGGTCTCGGACGCCGGCCTCGAAGGCAACGGGAAGAGTAGAGTGGGCGTCCTCGGACGCCGGCCTCGAAGGCAACGGGAAGGGGCGCGGGCGGTCTCGGACGCCGGCCTCGAAGGCAACAGGAAGGGGCGCGGGCGGTCTCGGACGCCGGCCTCGAAGGCAACGGGAAGAGGAGAGTGGGCGTCCTCGGACGCCGGCCTCGAAGGCAACGGGAAGGGGCGCGGGCGGTCTCGGACGCCGGCCTCGAAGGCAACGGGAAGAGTAGAACGGGCGTCCTCGGACGCCGGCCTCGAAGGCAACGGGAAGGGGCGCGAGCGGTCTCGGACGCCGGCCTCGAAGGCAACGGGAAGAATAGAGGGGGCGTCCTCGGACGCCGGCCTCGAAGGCAACGGGAAGGGGCGCGAGCGGTCTCGGACGCCGGCCTCGAAGGCAACGGGAAGAGTAGAGTGGGCGTCCTCGGACGCCGGCCTCGAAGGCAACGGGAAGGGGCAAGGGCGGTCTCGGACGCCGGCCTCGAAGACAACGGGAAGAGTAGAGTGGGCGTCCTCGGACGCCGTCCTTGAAGGCAACGGGAAGGGGCGCGGGCGGTCTCGGACGCCGGCCTTGAAGGCAACGGGAAGAGTAGAGGGGGCGTCCTCGGACGCCGGCCTCGAAGGCAACGGGAAGAGTAGAGGGGGCGTCCTCGGACGCCGGCCTCGAAGGCAACGGGAAGGGGCGCGGGCGGTCTCGGACGCCGGCCTCGAAGGCAACGGGAAGGGGCGCGGGCGGTCTCGGACGCCGGCCTCGAAGGCAACGGGAAGGGGCGCGGGCGGTCTCGGACGGTCTCGGACGCCGGCCTCGAAGGCAACGGGAAGAGTAGAGGGGGCGTCCTCGGACGCCGGCCTCGAAGGCAACGGGAAGGGGCGCGGGCGGTCTCGGACGCCGGCCTCGAAGGCAACGGGAAGAGTAGAGGGGGCGTCCTCGGACGCCGGCCTCGAAGGCAACGGGAAGAGGCAAGGGCGTTCCCGGATGACTGATTCATGTACAAGAATTATCCTGGATCATAAGCATTCTCAGACATCCTCACCAGTTCTTGCCAGTGGGTTACAACAGTCGGCTCCAGAACGCAGAAGGGTACCATGGCGAGATGTAGCAAAAAGGATAAAGATCGGGGTGGCCCCCTCCAATTGCCTGGAAGAACTTCAGGGCACTGCGGGAAAAAGGACCTCTAGACGACCTAAGGGTTAGAGAAGGGAATATGCATCAGACAGTGCAGATGAACTTCATTAATATGACCATGGGGCACATGTGAAGATGCCTGAGTTTGATGGGAAAAAGTGTGGACAATATTTGCTTTCTTGTCTGCCTTAAAAAAAAAAAAAAAAAAAGCAGAACCCATGACTAAACTCAACATTATATACAACAACATCACTCTGAAATCCTTAAAGGACTTTGTAAGAGAAGAGTTATAGATGTTGATAACTGATGATGCTGATCTCAGTGGGGATGAAGACAACAGAAAAGCAAGAGCAGCAAGAACATCTCATTACCACCAGAGACAAGAAAGAAATAACAATTACAAAGATAAGAACTGGAGGTTTGCAATTCTGGAAAAAAGCAAATTAGACAAAGATGCTAGGAGGAATTGTAGTTTATGTCATGGACCACCACCACATTCCTTCCATATGGCTTCCAGGCCATGCAAGTTGCAGACCGCCGTTCATATACAGTGACATCCAGGCGGTGCTTTGCGTAAAGATATGTCATAGGGCTCGACTGTGTAAGGTTAACACAAGGTGTGGCATTGTGCATGAACCCATTCAAAGTGGCTTCATATGACAGTTAATCAGGCTGCAGTCGCAAAATCCATAGAAGCAAGCAAAGAGAACATGGGATAAAGGTGACTATCACTTGAGCAACATGGAATCTGTGCATTTGAGTCAGGGCTAGAAGGCAAAGTTGTGTACGGAA
>NC_091565.1:22416192-22418692 GCF_042767895.1 Penaeus vannamei
ATGTAGCCAAACCTAAACAACATAACCACAGCAACTCCCTTGTTTACCCACTAGACTGGTCATCACCACCTTTTTGGTTCGTTTCTCATTTTTTACGCATGTTTCGTCTTCATCATCATCATCGGGGAGCTAACGCCGACGGGAGCGCATAGCCGCATCCACCCTTCGTTTCTACCTACGAGGATCCCTCATGGGCACCGGCAGGCAGGGACGGCACATCTCGAGTTCCTCAGAACAGGCTTGATCGATCTGCCCAAGCCACGACTTCCTAGGTTGTCCTACAGGCCTCCTCTACCTAGGGCTGTCTCGTACAGAGACAACCTGAAGGGTAGGATCATCCTGTGGGAAGCAAGTCAGTAACATGGTGCAACCGTTGATTGGACACGTGGTCTCGCCAACAGTACCCCATGATAGAGCGCAAGGGCCTATTACAGAAGGCATCAAGACAAGACTCCAAGGCGCAAGATAAAATCCAGGTTTCACTATCGTATAGTAAAACGCATTATTAGGGCCTTATCCTTCTGCACAGGTACCGGTATCTCTCATGACCCTTGCTGCCAGGCCAATCCGTCTGCTGAGTTATCAACTGCACTACTAAGGTATGTAAAACTCTGTGACTTCATTGTTCTCGTCGGATCTTGGTCTTGGTTCAGGAGACCTCTAGACCCAAGGGCTTCGCTTCATTGCTAAATGCATCCAGAGCCACCATTAAGGTTTCCAAAGACTCAGATAGAATAGCAACATCATCAGCAAAGTCAAGGTCAGTAACCTTGAGTTGCTCCACAAAGGCTTAGCACAGTAGTTCTGCCCAGTATCCAGTCTATACAAGTGTTGAAGTGTTGGTGCAAGGATACAGCCTTGCCTTACTCCTGAATTAACAGGTAATAAGTTCGATAGCCCCCTCCCCCCCCCCACACACACACACACATACACACATTTTACAGCACTTTCAGTACCAGTATACAAGTTTGCCATTAGTCCAATAATCCTTATTGGAATTCCTCTCAATATCAGGATCTCCCAATGATTCCCAATGCACCGTATCAAACGCCTTCTTGAGGTCGATGTAGACTGGAAGCAGCCCACGCCCGAACTCACGGCAGTGCTCAACAGTGACAAAACGCCAGGATACCTATTATGGACTTACCAGGAGTGAATCCAGATTGCTCCGGCCTCTGGTGCCTCAATAGGTGGTCTCTGATACATCTTAGAAGGATGTGGGCGAGAACCTTACCTGATATGCTGAGCAGTGAGATGCCACGGTAATTGCTGCAGTCCCATTGATCCTCCGCCCCCTTTCAGAGAGGGATGACCACACCTCTCAACAGGTCAGGGGGAACGGTACCGGACGGATAGATGGCAGCCAGGACAGCATGCAACCCCCACACCATAGGTTCACCAACAGCCTTTAACAGTTCAGGTGGGATGCCGTAGATACCCGCTGTTTTACAACTCATTGATGTGTGGGTCTGGCAACAGAATCTCGGCACTACTTGCATCCAAGTGAACTGTTGGTGGATCAACCTGGTACAAATGCTCAAGATATGGCAACAGGATCTGAGACAGTCTGGCCACTTACTGAGCAAACGGCAGTCACCTGTGAAGAGAGCTTGCAGTTCAGCTTTCGCAGAACTTGGTATGCAGGACGAAGGTCATTTACTAAGAAATAGCCTTCTACCTCCTCTGCAACACTCCTAATAAGCTGTTACTTGTTCCTTCTTAACAGTAACCGATTCAAATCCCGATCCCGTCAGACGAGCCGCACGACAAGCAACTGTGGCTTCCAGTATCTCCTGCAAGATAAAATTCTGTCTTACTCTTGGGCGTTCACCAATCGATTCTTGTGCTGCATCAAGCATTTTGTGGTTGAAGCTGTCTTACAGAAGTACAGGGTCCATCAGAAACGACCAGATATTGCCTCAGCAAATCCCCGGGCATACTCCCCCTCCCTCAGCTTATCCAAATGAAACACCCTAGGGTGGTAACTGGACCACTTGGGATTTTTGAAGTGGACCTGGAGGGTAGCCACAATTAATCTATGGTCAGTAACACATATGTCAGCACTCCTATACACCCTGCAGTTCTGGAGGATCCTCCAAAAAGTGCTATCGGGGATGTGATCAATCTCCTTGGCCACATTTCCCACATTACTGTACCACATCTAACGATGTGGATCTGAGCGCCTATGTTTTGTATATATTTGATGTATTTTGTATGTAATTTCTGTTTCTATCACAATTATATTTCTGTTCGCTTACATTATGTTATAATAAAACCAGAACCACTGTATATTTGCATAAGGTGTCTTCTATATGTGTCATAAAAGTTAAATCCAGATTAAACTTTAATCCAGATCCACAGTACTTTCACAGAAGATGTAAGACACACTGCCAGACACACGAGTCAATGCGATTATCAGTAAATCTACTGCTTTACATGGAAAAGCGGGTATTTGTATTTTGTGTCACTGAAAATAAAATTTGTTAATGGTTTCAAAATG
>NC_091565.1:22466720-22474220 GCF_042767895.1 Penaeus vannamei
GGTGGGAGAGAGCTGGAGAGAGATGTTAACGCTGCGGCCGCCGGGAGAAGAGTGCCACAAATCGAAGTAAACATAGCGTATATAGTGTTTTGGTGAATGAGATTAAAACCCTAGGTAGTTTGTAACAGAGTTGATTGGTCGAATATAAATGACCAGTAACTGTATTAATTAATATTTTTTTAAAGCCAAGTAAGCCATTTGATATGTTTTCTTCGAATATTTGTAAACAAAACATGTAATACTAGCTATCGTTGAATTTGTATTGGGATATTCTCCAAATGCGATATCCTAGAATCGTTTGTTTATCGAAATGGCAACATCTATGATGGGTAGGTGCCATTTCCCCCTTCTTTCAAAATAAAGAGGTATCAATTACTGCTGTATATTTCTTATGATGCGAAAAAGTTACATGCTTTAAACATCTATGTATGGCAACTAAATCAGCGAAAACTATATGTAAAATAACCTACAGCTAATCAAACTATTATTTTTTTTAGTTTTTTTTTATTATTTTTATTTATTTATTGTTATAGCTTTTTGACAGCAGGAAATACTTACAGAATAGACAGAAACCATGTTATATTAATTTCTTCAACATAAAACATGACAAAATTCATTGAGGCTATAGTGAATATATAGATCCATTATCAGTGTGTGTATGCAGCGTCTATGGAAATTCAAAGTTATATTTGGTGATGTGTTACGAAAGAGTATGTATAATCAACTATTAAGCCATAAGTATTAATGTTTCTTTGAAGAATCGCATCCTCACTCGAACAACTGAGTGAAAAAATACCTATTTACTTGTTTCAACATGCAATTACTTGCTGGGTGGTTCCAAGGAGAGCAACAAGCAAAACTTCAAGAACCGACTCCAATATATGTGCTGTAGATTTTGGTCACTCTAATGAAAGAATTTTTCGCTTCAACTTTTTTTTTTTTTTTTTTTAATATAATACAATATATGCGTAGTAAATGAAATTTGCATACCAATCCTTCACATCAAAATCAATTTTCTAAACATTATCTTAAAAATAATTTCCCGGTTTGTGAAAAACATATTTGTTCACCCGGTACTTAACTAGTTTGCAAATAGAGGAACTAAAATGATTAACACGAAATCTTATATTTCATATTTTTTATGCCAATATAGAATATTCGCCAATTCCTGAATATCTATTTCGCAGCTAATCCTAACGTATGCTAAATATGACATGGGAAATCCGGAGTCAAAACGAGGCTGCCAACCTGACATCTTTTTCAGGATGAACGCGTTGAAATCGCAAATAGAGGCTATTACAATGGGGTGAAGGAAAGTAATATATACAGAGAGCTGGGCTTCTCCGGACGATGGTGTATATATATAGATATGGTGAGAGGAGGAGAGCACCCATAACGACCGCCCTCTCTCACCACAGCCGCTAAAATTTATGAAGACTATAGCTCCTGGCAACTCGCCGCACGGCGAAGAAAACGACTACATGCAGGGGCAAACGTTATCAACCCTTTTCATTTTTTTTTTTTTTTTTTTTTTTTTACAAATTAATTCATTTCAATTTGAGATATTTATCTATACATACTAGCGTTCTATACGTTATATTTCATGTTTGTAATTTATATCATTATTTACTTTTCATATACAACATACGAATTATCTATGAAACGGCGAGGAGTGGCTACGTGACCTGTGTGATATGTTGGGGTTGGTCTTCCTGCATGATGGCGAAACAGAGGGAAATGCATCTTAGAAAAATATATGATCCTCCCATCAGTACACTGTTATTCATTGGCAACTACCCTATACACACGTCTAGGGCAGTTAGGAAGTGGTTCCCTGACTAAAACCACCTGTAGGTCTTCCGATGGCCAATAAGGGATGTGACTCAAACCCAACGAAAAATGTTTGGGCTAATATTGTCAATGTTTGAGAAACGACGAATGAAACGACCCCAGCAACTGATATATCATGCTACGAAGAAATGGGAAGAATTAAAGAAAGAGGAAATCGAGAAGTTGCATGAACACGCCGCCTCTGCCTCGGCGATTAGACACGGATTGGATAACAATTACATTGTTCTAATCACAAGCATGGCTAGTCTAAATACTTGTCTTCCATTACTACAGTTACTACCATATTTTAAAAACGAAACTATAATAAACATATCCCCAAAATTAATAAGCATCCCCAATTAGTCGATTCATTGAATCCTCCATCCTCTAAGAAAAGAAAAGAAATATATATTGGGTTTCAAATTATGAAATATATAACTAAAGATTCTGAATAAAGTGACAAATAACAGCAGTTCTTTCACACAACGCATACACATTGATGAGCCGTCCCTGTATTCACATTAACCGTATCACAGTTTTGTGTTTAGTTGATATTCTAAAATTATTATAAAATAACATATATATTTTTTTCTAATGAGAGAAGGAAATGTATTTGTCACGGTGTTAGTTCACCTTCCTATCAAGATTTTTATACACATGCACATATAGCGAAAATAGGCGTGTATTGACAAAAAGGAAGATGCAAAACTGCATAAGTGACAAAAGTAGAGACCAAGGTCAACAGACTTTTATCTGAACGACTCTAGAAGCGCCAATAATTAAGAAATAGCAGCGAAAACTATTGATTTTAGCTCTAGATAAAGAACATTCAGAATAATCGAAACGAAATTATGTATACTGTTTCATAATTCGTCACTAACGGCCGGTTTGTTAAAATTGTGCCAGGCCCGACCTAAAGTATTTTCATAAATACAGACGCAGAAATAAAGGCATATCTGCCTAGATATCTGATAGATATACATTTAACTGTCTATTTGCCCGGTTGATATGCACGTCTAGCCTGATAAATATGCATTTATTTCTTTATTTATGCGTGTCAAGTATACGAATATTCTTTGGGTCGGGCCTCGCACAATTCTAACAAACCGTCAGTAAGTATTGACTTACACGCGCATGCACGCGCACACACACAATGATGAAGCATCTTTACATTCTGTAATAAAGAAAATAACGTAGCATGGTTTTTGTTTATTGAATATGTGTTTGGTGTTGGCAAAGAGAAAAAATGTACCTTTATTAGATTGATTAGCTGCTACTAGATGGTGCAGCTACGGGAAGTATTTACTATTTTTTGTTTGAGTTGAAAGAGGTCATTAAAACATTTAGCGTTTTTCGTGTTTAATGAAATATTATTGATACTTGTTGTCTTGAAGGCAGGGAAAATGCTGCCTCCTCCCCAAAGGTGTTGCCATTTCGATAAACAAACGATTCCAGGATATCGCATTTGAAGAATGTCACAGTATAATTTCAACGATACCTAATATTACATGTTTTGTTAGCAATTGGAGAAAATGAAAGATGAAATTACTGTTAAAAATATATATTTACTAATACACTCATTGGTTATTTGTATTCGACCAATCACACTCTTTGTTACAAAGTACCTAGGGTTTTAGCCTCATTCAAAAAATACTATTTTCGTTATGTTTACTTCGATTGGTTGGCAGATGTTTAAAAGTGGGATCCAGCAACTGTACAGTTGCGGAATTATATTTCAGTACACTTGCTGGGTCCCACTTTTGTACATCTGACAACCAATCGAATTTTTTTTTTTTTTTTTTTTTTTGAGTGAGGCTAAAACCCTAGGTAGTCTAGCAAAACGTGTGATTGGTCGAATATAAATAACCAATGTGTATTAAATAATATTTTTTGGACACTAAGTAAGTTTAATCTTTCGTTTTCTTCAAATAAAAATGTGCAAAAGATCTTTGTAAATACTGCACCATACTCGATATAGTAAAGTGAAATTTGTTTTTCCTTATTACCAGAACAAAACACTTATTGAATAAACAGAAAACATGCTACATTATATTCTTCATTATAAAACGCATAGATGCTTCACCATTGTGTGTGTGTGTGTGTGTGTGTGTGTGTGTGTGTGTGTGTGTGTGTGTGTGTGTGTGTGTATGTGTGTGTGTGTGTGTGTGTGTGTGTGTGTGTGTGTGTGTGTGTGTATGTGTGTGTGTATGTGTGTGTGTGTGTGTGTGTGTGTGTGTGTGTGTGTGTGTGTGTGTGTGTGTGTGTGTGTGTGTGTGTGTGTGTGTGTGTGTGTGTGTGTGTGTGTGTGTGTGTGTGTGTGTGTGTGTGTGTGTGTGTGTGTGTGTGTGTGTGTAGCGTTTATAGAAATATGAAGTCAATGCTTAGTGACGTTATGAAAATGTATGTTTAATTCGTTTCGGTTATTTGAATAACCTCATCTTGTGCTAAGCAACTATAAGCTAGGTGGTTCCAAAGAAGGTGAATCGCAAAGGTCGAAGAACCGACTCTCAATACATGATCTGTATGTCTGATATTAAAAAAAAAAAAAAAAAAAAAAAAAAAAAAAAAAAAGTTTGGATTAATGTCAGTCAATTAAGCAGCTTTTTTTTTTTTTTTTTTTTTTTTTTTTTTTTTTTTTTTTTTTTTTTTTTTTTTTTTGTAAATACACGTTTATAATGTATATGTGTAGAAAGACGGCCTTCGTCTCCTTTATTACAAAATCAAAGTTCTGATATATATTCTTGAATGTGAACTAATAGATCAGATTCAAACACGGATTCAATGAATATACTATGCTATTTTATAATCATTTTAGAATTTTAACTAAACGCAAAAGCACGGCCGGGTTAATGAGGAAAGAACTACATTTACACATTTTTTTTTCAAGACTTTAATTAGAATCTTTGGTTTTATATTACATACTCATCTTGAACCCCTTCTCGCACAAAATGCTATACCATGTAGTTGATAACCAACTCTCATTTATATTTACTTATTTCAATGAATCGACTAATTGGGGATGCTTTTTTTATTTTGGAAATATTTTTACTATGGTTTGATTTTTAATGGTAATAAATGGTAATAAATGTAGAAAAGGAAGACAAATACCGGGGCTAGTCATGTTTGTGGCAAGAAAAATGTTTTGTTATTCAAACGGCGTCTAATCCCTGAGACAGAGGTGACATGTTCACATGTAACGTCTCGATTTCCTCCTTATCACTTCCCATTCCCTATTAGCATGACAATATTCGGCCAAACATTTTTATACGTATTTGAGTCACATCCCTCGCTTTCTGATCGAAGGACCTCCACGTGGTGTTTGGCAGTGAACCATTTCGTAACTGCCCTAAACGTGTGTATAAGGCAGTTATCCTGCACAAATATTACTCTTTCCGGGAAGGGCCAAGACATAACCGCGTACTTTTTTTTTTTATTTACAGTTCGATATATTTGTCTATTATTATTATTATTATTATTATTATTATTATTATAATTACATTAAGCTATATAATGAGCCACAATGAAAAAATCGAGATTTATGCCACCAAAGGTGTCAGTGCAGGTCAAGATACAGATAAGAAAGAATGAAAAAAGAAAGTCAGCTAATTACGTAAGAACATGTTAGCTGACGTTTTAAATTTATCAGGAGTCGAAGAAGTTACAATCTCTGAAGGCAATCTATTCCAAAGTCTACTAATAGCAGTAAAAAAGCATCTAGAAATCTGACGTAGACGATCGACTTACATCAAATGTCATTGAATTGAGGGTCATAGAACTTCTGGTAATTTTTGCAGGTTGATAAAAATCATGTAAAAAAATTATCTTGTATAAGACTGAAAGAGCCCCAATAACTCTACGATGTCTTATGTCCAAATTTAAGTCAGGAGAAATTTAATGGAATTAAAAGAACGATCAAGCAGTCTTAGGTGTGAGTCTACAGCAGATAACCACACAGGAGAACAATACTCAAAATGAGGCAGAATAAAAGAAAAGAAGCACCTACGTGTAATGCTGTCATCTTCTTAGATTTTCTTGCACTTGCGAATGATGCCTTACGTTGAGGAAATTGCCCGGGCCATATTCCTAATATGCAATTCAAATGTACGCTTAGAATCAAAGGTTACACCTAAGAGCTTCAGATAATCCACTGAAGTGATTAAGACTCCATTAATCAGCAGACTTGGATACTGAGGCAACTGCGTTCGAGACCGACTCACAATAATTTTTTTAGTAGGATTTAATTTCATTCCCGCCGAGAGCTCCAAGATTGAATCATCATCAGGTCTACAGTGAGGCTGTCAGCTACTATTTGCCTAGTTGCCGGAGAAGGAATATCAGCATAGAGAGAAGTATCATCAGCATATGCCAACATTTTATTAGTAATGCCAGACCACATATCGCTAGTATATAAGATAGAGCAAATGGCCAAGAACACTACCCTGAGGAACCCCAGAAGATACATGAGAATACGAGCTAAAACTACCATCAACATGAACACGCTGCTGCCTACCAGTTGAAAATTTAGTTAAAATACTTAAAACTTTACTACCTACACCAATAGACTGTAACTTAAAAATTAAACCCTTGTGATTAAGTGTCAAAAGATGCACTAAAATCAAGCAAGACAAGTCTTGACTCGTGACCCTTATCTAAAGCAGACTGCATTTCATGCACCAACATAAGCAGTGCATCATTGCAGCTGAGTCCCTTTCTAAAACCAAACTGAGTTTCTGGACGAAACGGTCTCAAATGTACAGAAAGACGTTTGACTAGCAAACGTTCAAAAACCTTGGATAAAATTGGTGTAATCGAAATGGGCCTATATTCAGTAGGTGAAGACTGTAGTGGGCCCTTGGGAATTGGAGTAACATTACCAGAGCGCCAGCCCTCTGGAAATGACCCTTTACGAACTAAAAGGCGTAAGATTACGACTAATTTAGGAGCTAATCGGCCATTTAGTCTCTAAATTCAAAGGAAACAAGCCATTTGGGTCTACTCCACCATATTCATCTAGTTCAGATAACAGCTACTTTTTTCAGAAGACCTGAAAGCAAATTAATTAAAGCATGGCAATGGGTGACATAAAGGAGGAAGTTCTATATATTCTAAACTTTGTTTTGAAATAAAACAATCTGCTAACAAGGTAGCTTTCTCAAACTGACAAGAGGCATATTCCCCGTCTCGACAACATCGTGTAGGGAGAACCATCTCCACATATCGCAGGTCACGTGGCCACTCCTCGCCGTTTCATAGATAATCTGTCTGTCATATGTGAAAAGTAAATAACAATATAAAATCCGAACAAGAAACGTGACGTAGGAAACTATTATGTTTAAGCAAATAACTATATTGTATATTGAAATACATTAATTTGTGAATTATTGAAAAGGGTTATTCACATCGTTTATCCCATCCAGCAATGGAGCTTTCACTGTATTTCCAGGGTATTTTTGTCGTAATGGGTGCCCTCCACTTCCCACCCTATCTGCCTGTATACCATCGTCCAGATGCCCAGCTCTCCGAAGATATCACTGCTAGATAAGTTACTTTCCCTCACCCCATTCTATCAGCCTCTATATCCGATTACAGCTTGCTTGCGTCCATCCTAAAAAATACATATAGATTTAGCCGCGAAATAGATATTCAGGAATTGCTGAATATTCACCGGCA
>NC_091565.1:22495823-22498323 GCF_042767895.1 Penaeus vannamei
CAGAAGGGCTTCCCCAACAGGATGCAATACCCTGACTTCAAACACCGGTGAGTCTCATGTTGAAATGGAAAACTAATTCAAAATAAGTCACATGCATTAAATCTCGAGATAATTTTACGACTATGATACCTTCTCTCCATAGTTACAAGATTTTGGCCGCTGACGTCATGGCCACAGAAAAGGATGACAAGAAGGCAGCAGAAATGACATTCCAGAAATCTGGACTTGATAAGGAGTTGTATAGGTGCGGTAAGACAAAGGTATGTAATTTGTCTTTCTTCAGGCGATCTGATAAATCGAAGTTCTGTGTTGAAGTTCTTTGCAATGCATGTTATCTATACAGGTATTCTTCCGTGCTGGCGTCCTGGGTACCATGGAAGAGCTTCGTGATGAACGTTTGGCCAAGATCATCACTTGGATGCAGTCATGGATCCGTGGACTGATTGGACGCAAAGAATATGGCCGTCTTCAGGAACAACGTGTATCCCTTGTAGTTCTGCAGCGGAACATTCGCAAGTATATGGACATGAGCAACTGGTCCTGGTTCATCTTCTGGCAGAAGGTGAAGCCCCTCATCAACCAACCAAGGATTGAAGACGAGATCAACAAGCTCAAGGACAGGGCTGAGAAGGCTGTTGCAGACTTGGATCGCGAGTGTACTCGCCGCAAGGAGCTGGAAGAATCCAACGTGAGCCTTGCCGAAGAGCTGAATACCCTGAAGGAAACGCTTGAATCCACAAAGGGCAATGTTTCCAAATTCATTGAAGAACAGGCCAAGATTAGTGCAGCCAAAGCTGACTTGGAGGCTCAGCTCTCTGTAAGTAACTTTATCTTTGATGAATTTTATATGATGCCATATTGTTTTAATATTGTTCCTACAATTGGCTCAAAACGTAATATTATGTAGAAATATGTTTATGTTTATGATTATTAACAGTGCACTCCTTTTCTGTCAAATTCTAGGATGCTTCTGCAAGACTTCAGAAAGAAGAGGAAAATCGCACTGAAATGTTCCAGTTGAAGAGGAAAGCGGAGCAAGATGTCAATGCCATGAGGAAAGACCTGGAAGATTTTGAACTTAATGTGCAGAAGACTAACCAGGATAAGGCTACCAAGGATCACCAGATCAGGAATATCAATGATGAAATATCTCACCAGGATGAAATCATCAACAAGGTTAACAAGGAAAAGAAACTTTTGCAGGAGATGAATCAAAAGACTGCTGAGGATCTTCAGGCCGTCGAGGAAAAGGCCAGCCACCTCAACAAGATCAAGGCCAAGTTGGAACAAACCCTCGACGAACTCGAGAGTTCAGTTGGACGCGAGAAGAAGCTTCGTGCTGAAATTGAGAGGTCCAAGAGGAAGGTAGAGGGAGATCTGAAAATGACCCAAGAAACTGTTGCTGACATCGAGCGCCAGCATAAGGACCTGGAGCAAACCATCCAGCGTAAAGATAAGGAAATCGGCAATCTTGCCAATAAACTGGAGGAGGAACAAGTGGTAGTTTCGAAGGTACAGAAGACAATCAAAGAAATGCAAGCCCGCATTGAGGAACTCGAGACTGAAGCTGAGCATGAGCGGCAGGCTCGTGCCAAGGCCGAGAAGGGCAAGAGTAATATGAACCGTGAACTCAATGACCTCAATGAGCGTCTGGATGAGGCAGGCGGTGCAACAGGTGCTCAGGTTGAGCTTAACAAGAAGCGGGAGGCAGAGCTGGGTAAGCTTCGTCGTGACCTCGAGGAAGCCAACATCCAACACGAATCAGCTCTTGCTAACCTTCGCAAGAAGCACAATGATGCTGTTGCCGAGATGACTGAACAGATCGATCATCTCAACAAGACGAAGGCCAAGTAAGTGATCATATTTGTAAATGCATTTTGATGTGAAACATTGTGCTTTACTAATTTACTATATTCTGCAGTATACACATGCAACTGTATACAAGTATTTTGTTTCCTTATTATGTAAAAACAGAACTGAAAAGGAGAAGGAGATGATGAAATATCAGGCCGATGAAGCTAAATCAGCTATGGATAGTCTTGCTCGTGACAAGGTAATATTGAATGCTACAGGATATGACAGTCTATCTCTGAATTTGTCTGTTTATCTAGCTGAAATTCACATGTTATTTGTATATAGTGTATTACACATATATATGTGTGTATGTATATATGCATATATACACAAATACCAACACTGTATCTGCATAGAAGAATTTGTAAATAAGATACTATTCATTAATTCCCTGTGGTATTACAAAAAATCGACATCTTATTCAGGCACTTGCTGAGAAAGCGAACAAGACCATTCAGCAGCAAATCAGTGAAGTTAATGTGAAGTTGGATGAGGCTAACCGCACTCTGAATGACTTCGATGCCCAGAAGAAGAAGCTCTCCGTTGAGAACGGAGACCTTCTGCGACAGCTGGAGGAAGCTGATAATCAGATTAGTCAGCTGAACAATCTGAAGGCATCTCTTACCACTCAACTGGAAGATACCAA
>NC_091565.1:22526201-22531201 GCF_042767895.1 Penaeus vannamei
TCCTTCTGGGAAGCATCAAGTTCAGTGGCCAGTTGGTCAACCTTGATCTTCCACTCATTAACAACTCTGTCGAAGTCCTTCTGCCTCCTCTCAGCAGCATTAGCTAGACCTTGGGCACGCTCTACCTGCATCTGCATCTCGTCGATTTCGGAAATGATGCGTCCCTTGGCCTTCTCCAGTTGCATGTTCTTGACATTGAGTTGTTCAATCTGCAGCTCAGCTTCCTCGAGGCGAGCGGCAAGTTTCAGGCGGGCAGCCTCAATCTCTTCAGCACGGGCAACGCCCTCTGATTCATACTTAGAGCGCCACATCTGAGCCTCTGCATAAGCCTTGGACAGTTGGCGGTTGGCATCAGCCTTGGCTTCACACTCTTCATCAAGCTGCTCACGAAGACCATCCAGATCATGCTCCAGGTTGCGGAACTTGCCAAGAAGAACACCGCGCTCCTATGTGGTGTATAAGTTCATTTTAATTTTCTCTCGATCTGTCAGTCTCCTTTTCTATGTAATACTCTACCTATTAATAAATATGTATTCATAAATAAACAAATAGGTTTATGTATATAAACATACCACAACTTACCCTAGATTCATCATCAACCATTTTCTTAGTATCTTCCAGCTGAGTGGTAAGAGACAACTTCAAATTGTTCAGCTGATTAATCTGATTATCAGCCTCCTCCAGCTGTCGCAGAAGGTCTCCGTTCTCAACAGAGAGCTTCTTCTTCTGGGCATCGAAGTCGTTCAGAGTGCGGTTAGCTTCATCCAGCTTCACATTAACTTCATTGATTTGCTGCTGAATGGTCTTGTTCGCTTTCTCGGCAAGTGCCTGAAAAGCAAAATAAGATATCTAGCTTGTGTAATACCAGAAATAATTAATGAATTGTTGGTTATTTGTAAATATATCTATGCACGTGCAGTGTGTGTAATATACATACCTATATATATGATATTTGGATTTCAGTTGAATAAACAAACAAATACAGAAATAGACATATAACATATAGCACTCAATATTACCTTGTCACGAGCGAGACTATCCATGGCTGATTTAGCTTCATCGGCCTGATATTTCATCATCTCTTTTTCCTTTTCAGTCCTAATTTTATATATATATAAAAAAATGTTTGTATACAATACATGTGTAAATTATAGAATATAGTAAATTGGTAAAGCACAATATTTTCACATCAAAACGCATTTGGAAATATGATCACTTACTTGGCCTTCGTCTTGTTGAGATGGTCGATCTGTTCAGTCATCTCGGCAACAGCATCATTGTGCTTCTTGCGAAGGTTAGCAAGAGCTGATTCGTGTTGGATGTTGGCTTCCTCGAGGTCACGTCGAAGCTTACCCAGCTCCGCCTCCCGCTTCTTGTTGAGCTCAACCTGAGCACCTGTTGCACCGCCTGCCTCATCCAGACGCTCATTGAGGTCATTGAGTTCACGGCTCATATTTCCCTTGCCCTTCTCGGCCTTGGCACGAGCCTGCCGCTCATGCTCAGCTTCAGTCTCGAGTTCCTCAATGCGGGCTTGCATTTCTTTGATTGTCTTCTGTACCTTCGAAACTACCACTTGTTCCTCCTCCAGTTTATTGGCAAGATTGCCGATTTCCTTATCCTTACGCTGGATGGTTTGCTCCAGGTCCTTATGCTGGCGCTCGATGTCAGCAACAGTTTCTTGGGTCATTTTCAGATCTCCCTCTACCTTCCTCTTGGACCTCTCAATTTCAGCACGAAGCTTCTTCTCGCGTCCAACGGAACCCTCGAGTTCGTCGAGGGTTTGTTCCAACTTGGCCTTTATCTTGTTGAGGTGGCTGGCCTTTTCCTCGACGGCCTGAAGATCCTCAGCAGTCTTTTGATTCATCTCCTGCAAAAGTTTCTTTTCCTTGTTAACCTTGTTGATGATTTCATCCTGGTGAGATATTTCATCATTGATATTCCTGATCTGGTGATCCTTGGTAGCCTTATCCTGGTTAGTCTTCTGAACATTAAGTTCAAAATCTTCCAGGTCTTTCCTCATGGCATTGACATCTTGCTCCGCTTTCCTCTTCAACTGGAACATTTCAGTGCGATTTTCCTCTTCTTTCTGAAGTCTAGCAGAAGCATCCTAGAATTGGACAGAAAAGGAGTCCACTATTGATGATTATACACATGAGCATTCATTATTCCTATAAAATATCACGTTTTGGGTTAACTGCAAGAACAATATTAAAACAATATGGCATCATATTAAATTCAATTAAGATAAAGTTACTTACAGAGAGCTGAGCCTCCAAGTCAGCTTTGGCTGCACTAATCTTGGCCTGTTCTTCAATGAATTTGGAAACATTGCCCTTTGTGGATTCAAGCGTTTCCTTCAGGGTATTCAGCTCTTCGGCAAGGCTCACGTTGGATTCTTCCAGCTCCTTGCGGCGAGTACACTCGCGATCCAAGTCTGCAACAGCCTTCTCAGCCCTGTCCTTGAGCTTGTTGATCTCGTCTTCAATCCTTGGTTGGTTGATGAGGGGCTTCACCTTCTGCCAGAAGATGAACCAGGACCAGTTGCTCATGTCCATATACTTGCGAATGTTCCGCTGCAGAACTACAAGGGATACACGTTGTTCTTGAAGACGGCCATATTCTTTGCGTCCAATCAGTCCACGGATCCATGACTGCATCCAAGTGATGATCTTGGCCAAACGTTCATCACGAAGCTCTTCCATGGTACCCAGGACGCCAGCACGGAAGAATACCTGTATAGATAACATGCATTGCAAAGAATTTCAACACAGAACTTCGATTTATCAGATCGCCTGAAGTAAGACAAAATACATACCTTTGTCTTACCGCACCTATACAACTCCTTATTAAGTCCAGATTTCTGGAATGTCATTTCTGCTGCCTTCTTGTCATCCTTTTCTGTGGCCATGACGTCAGCGGCCAAAATCTTGTAACTATGGAGAGAAAGTATCATAGTCGTAAAATTGTCTCGAGATTTAATGCATGTGAATCATTTTGAATTAGGTTTGCCATTTCAACATGAGACTCACCGGTGTTTGAAGTCAGGGTATTGCATCCTGTTGGGGAAGCCCTTCTGGCAAATACGAATGCCCTCAAGTACACCATTGCAGGTCAGCTGATGCATGATAAGGCCAGCCTCCACGACACCTATATGATGGAATAATAATTAACACGCTCTCTTTATGCACGGGGATAGCAAAGGAGTCATATAAATCCAGAAACAAGAGATTTACCTGGTGACTTGGTCTCGTTGGGCACAATGCAACGGACGAAGTGGGGATGAGTGGAGTGCAGGGTCGTCATGAGGCTGTTCAACTGCTCCTGTAAGGGTATGTACATCATTGGAAAAAGGATGTTCGTTTAATGATAAATAATAATATACATACATCTTAACTATATGTGCGTGCGCACGTGCAAATATATATTTGTGTGTGTGTGTGTGTGTGTGTGTATATATATATATATATATATATATATATATATATATATATATATATATATATAAACGCAGATATAGATATATGTATACACACAAAGAAATGTGTATATATGAATTGATATATATGTGTCTATGTGTGTTTGTGTGATTATATATATATATATATATATATATATATATATATATATATATATATATATGGAATCATACATACAATACTAGGTAGTATCATTTCCATCTGTATATGTGTGTTCGTGCGTGTATGCGTCTATACATGTGTATGGGATCCTTGCTGGTGTTTGCGCGTATACGTGGATGCGTGTGTGTGTATATATATATATATATATATATATATATATATATATATATATATATATATATATATATATATATATATATATACATATACATATATACACACACACACACACACACACACACACACACACACACACACACACATATATATATATATATATATATATATATATATATATATATATATATGCGTCGATATAAACATAAATACATAGATAAATATAGATACATATATAAACAAAAATGTTGTAATTTCAAACTCTATTTGTGTGTGTATCTATCATTATTATTATTATTATTGTAAAGTGTAAAGAGCCATACTGAAAGAATGAAAAGATAGAAAATCAGCGTTACATAAGAAAAACAGGTTGGCTGATCTTTTAAACTTATGAAGAGTCGGCAAAGTTACAATACTTGAAGGCAATCTATTCCAAAGCCTACAAATGGTAGTAAAAAGCATGTTTGTGTGCGAAAGTGCGTATGTGCTTCCATACGGCGTGCATTTGTATGGGCGTGCGCGTGTGTTTGTGCATTTGTGTGCGAGCGTGTGTGATTTCTTACCCTGTAGCCAGAAGATACAGTCTTGAAACCTCCAGTCTTCTTCTTTTTGCCTAAATGGAAGATGTATGGTGATAACAAAATACACTTGGATACATTGTATTAACACAGTATATGACGCTTATTGTGAACAGTGTTCATTGCGACAAATGTTGAACTGTATCTTCGTCAGAAATACATTTATTGCCGAAACTAGTCAAATGCATCTCTTGCACAAAGAGATGTGCGTGCCTTTATGCACATGTACATGACACTTACCTCCCTTGGCCTCAGCGGGAGCAGACTGGCCGGGATGATCGGCGAAGAGCTCCACAACGAGATCCATTTTGGACTTCTTGAGCTGGTCCACGACGGTGTCGTTGAGGGGATCCTTGTTCTTCTCCAGCCAGCCACTCAGGTTGTAAGTCACAGTGCCGGCGTAGTGGACGATGGCGAAGTGACCTTCAGCCTGTCCAGCCTTTGGAGGCTTAGGCTTGATGAAGCAGGGAGACTTGCCCAGATGGTTGGCCTTCAGCTTCTCCTCAAACGACTTGTCGGTGGCTTTGGGGAACATGGACTCTTCTTCTAGAATGGCGAGGAGGCCGAGTTTCTGTATTTAAAGAGCCACATCATTATCAAAATGTCCTTTTATTATATATGTATAAATTTTAATAATCGCATTTCTCTCGTTTTTTCTCTATATATT
>NC_091565.1:22561201-22566201 GCF_042767895.1 Penaeus vannamei
ATATATACATATACATATATACATTTACATATATACATATACATATATACATATACATATATACATATATATATACATATACATATATACATTTACATATATACATATACATATATACATATACATTTATACATTTACATATATACATTTACATATATGCATATACATATATACATATACATATATACATTTACATATATACATTTACATATATACATATACCAATATACATATACATATATACATTTACATATATACATATGCATATATACATTTACATATATACATAAACATATATACACATACATATATACATTTACATATATACATATACATATATACATATAGATATATACATTTACATACATGCATATACATATATACATATACATATATACATATATATATACATTTACATATATTCATATACATATATACATATACATATATACATATACATATATGCATTTACATATATACATTTACATATATACATATACATATATACATATACATATATACTTTTACATATATACATTTACATATATACATATACGTATATACATTTACATATATACATATACATATATACATTTACATAAATACATTTACATATATACATATACATATATACATATACATATATACATTTACATATATACATATACATTTATACATATACATATATAAATTTACATATATACATATACATATATACATATACATATATACATTTAAATATATACATATACATATATACATATATATATACATTTACATATATACATTTACATATATACATATACATATATACATATACATATATACATATACATATATATATATATATATATATACATTTACATATATACATTTACATATATACATATACATGTATACATATACATATATACATTTACATATATACATATACATATATACATTTACATATATACATATACATATATACATATACATATATACATTTTCGTATATACATATACATATATACATATACATATGTACATTTACATATATACATATACATATATATATACATATATACCTATACATATATACATTTATATATATACATATACATATATACATATACATATTTACATTTACATATATACATTTACATATATACATTTACATATATATACATATATACATATACATATATACATTTACATATATACATTTACATATATACATATACATATATACATTTACATATATACATATACATATATACATTTACATATATACATTTACATATATACATTTACATATATACATATACATATATACATTTACATATATACATTTACATATATACATATACATATATACATATACATATATACATTTACATATATACATATACATATATACATTTACATATATACATTTACATATATACATATACATATATACATTTAAATATAAACATTTACATATATACATATACATATATCCATTTTCATGTATACATTTACATATATACATATACATATATACATTTACATATATACATTTACATATATACATATACATATATACATTTCCATATATACATTTACATATATACATATACATATATACATTTACATATATACATTTACATATATACATATACATATATACATTTACATATATACATTTACATATATACATATACATATATGCATTTACATATATACATTTACATATATGCATATACATATATACATTTACATATATACATTTACATATATACATATACATATATACATTTATATATATACATTTACATATATAAATATACATATATACATTTACATATATACATATACATATATACATTTACATATATACATATACATATATACATTTTCATATATACATTTACATATATACATATACATATATACATTTACATATATACATTTACATATATACATATACATATATACATTTAAATATAAACATTTACATATATACATATACATATATCCATTTTCATGTATACATTTACATATATACATATACATATATACATTTACATATATACATTTACATATATACATATACATATATACATTTCCATATATACATTTACATATATACATATACATATATACATTTTCATATATACATTTACATATACATTTACATATACACATATACATATATACTTTTCAATTATACATTTACATATATACATATACATATATACATTTACATATATACATATATATATACATATACATATATACATATACATATATACATTTACATATATACATTTACATATATACATATACATATATATAAATATATACATATACATATATACATATACATATATACATTTACATATATACATATACATATATATAAATATATACATATACATATATACATATACATATACTCATATACATATATACATATACATTTATACATTTACATATATACATATACATATATACATTTACATATATACATTTACATATATACATTTACATATATACATATACATATATATATATATATATATATATATATATATATATATATATATATATATATATATATAAATATATACATATACATATATACATATACATATACTCATATACATATATACATATACATTTATACATTTACATATATAAATATACATATATACATATACATATATACATTTACGTATATACATATACATATATACATATACATATATACATTTACATATATACATTTACATATATACATATACATATATACATATACATATATACATTTACATATATACATTTACATATATACATATGCATATATATATTTACATATATACATTTACATATATACATTTACATATATACATTTACATATATATATACACATATACATTTACATATATACATTTACATATATACATATACACAAATACATATACATATACATATATCCATATGCATATATACATTTACATATATACAATTATATATATACATATACATATATACATTTACATATATACATTTACATATATAGATATACATATATACATTTACATATATACATTTACATAAATGTATTTACATATATACATTTACATATATACATTTACATATATGCATATACATATATACATTTACATTCATACATTTACATATATGCATATACATATATACATTTACATATATACATATACATATATGCATATACATATATACATTTACATATATACATATATATATATATGCATATACATATATACATTTACATATATACATATACATATATGCATATACATATATACATTTACATATATACATATACATATATGCATATACATATATACATTTACATATATGCATTTACATATATACATATACATATATGCATTTACATATATACATTTACATATATAAATATACATATATACATATACATATATACATTTACATATATGCATGCACATATATACATTTACATATATACATATACATATATACATGTACATATATACATTTACATATATACATATACATATATACATATACATATATACATATACATATATACATTTACATATATACACTAACATATATACATATACATATATACATTTACATATATACTTTTACATATATACATATACATATATACATTTACATTTATACATTTACATATATACATATACATATATACATTTACATATATACATTTACATATATACATATACATATATACATTTACATATATACATTTACATATATACATTTACATTTATACATATACATATTTACATTTATGTATATACATTTACATATATACATATACATATATACATATACATATATACATTTACATATATACATTTATATATATACATTTACATATATACATTTACATATATACATTTACATATATACATTTACATATATACATTTACATATATACATTTACATATATACATTTACATATATACATTTACATATATACATTTACATATATACATTTACATATATACATTTACATATATACATTTACATATATACATTTACATATATACATTTACATATATACATTTACATATATACATTTACATGTATACATTTACATATGTACATTTACATATATACATTTACATATATACATTTACATATATACATTTACATATATACCTTTACATATATACCTTTACATATATACATTTACATATATACATTTACATATATACATTTACATATATACATTTACATATATACATTTACATATATACCTTTACATATATACCTTTACATATATACATTTACATATATACATTTACATATATACATTTACATATATACATTTACATATATACATTTATATATATACATTTACATATATACATTTACATATATACATATACATATATACATATACATATATACATTTACATATATACATTTACATATATACATTTACATATATACATTTACATATATACAATTACATATATACATTTACATATATACATTTACATGTATACATTTACATATATACATTTACATATATACCTTTACATATATACATTTACATATATACCTTTACATATATACCTTTACATATATACATTTACATATATACATTTACATATATACATTTACATATATACATTTATATATATACATTTACATATGTACATTTACATATATACATTTACATATATACATTTACATATATACATTTACATATATACATTTACTTATATACATTTAAATATGTACATTTACATATATACATTTCCATATATACATTTCCATATATACATTTTCATATATATATTTACATATATACATTTACATATATGCATTTACATATATACATTTACATATATACATTTACATATATACATTTACCTATATACATTTACATATATACATTTACATATATACCTTTACATATATACATTTACATATATACATTTACATATATACATTTACATATATACATTTACA
>NC_091565.1:22571201-22576201 GCF_042767895.1 Penaeus vannamei
CTCAAGCTCTTGCTGAGCTTTCCGATACTTGGCCAGGTTGAGGGCGGCGATCTCCTCGGCCTCCTCGATCTGGCGCTTGTAGGTCTTGATCTTCTGCTGGAGCTTGTCCACCAGGTCCTGCATCCTCTCGTGGTTCTTCTTGTCCTCTTCAGACTGGAAGCTGAGCTCCTTGATGCGCCTCTCGCACTTCCTCAGGTTCTTCTGAGCGTCGGCGTGACGGCGACTCTCGTCGTCCAGCTGATTCTCCAGTTCACGGATGCGAGCTTCCAGCTTAGCGAGGGCCTTCTTGCCGGTCTTGTGAGCTGAAGATTCGAATTCATCCAGGCGGGCCTGGAGATCCTTGACAGACAAATCGAGGCCCTTGCGCATCTTCTCCTGGGTTTGGGCATGTTCTTGCTCAGCACGGAGTTCGTCAGCCAGACGAGCAGCATCAACCATGGCCTTCTTGGCCTTGTCCTCAGAGTTCTTGGCCTCGTTCAGCATGTCATCAAGTTCAGCCTGTCAGAAAAAATACAGCAGTTTCAGTGCGTACAATTTTATAGCTAAATGATAATGGACTGCAACATATTACATGTAAACAAAACTCTATTCAACTTACATGGAGAGTCTGGATCTCGCCCTCAAGTTTCCTCTTTGCCATGGAGAGGGATCCATGCTGAGCAGTAAGATGGCTCAGGGACTCATTAGCATCAGCAAGTTCGGATTCAGCCTGACGGCGTCCGCGATCAGACTGCTCCAGAAGAGTGCGGGATTCCTCCAGTTCACCATTAACAGCATTGGCCTTACGCTCGGAGGCGCTGCACTGCTCGCGATACTCAGAAGCAAGACGCTGTTCCTCCTCCACACGAGCTTGCATGTCCTTCATCTCAGCCTGAGCCTTCTTCACCTGCTTCTGGATGTCGGCATTTGCCTTGTTAGCGTGATCGAGAGCAATCTCCAGCTCACCAATGTCAGACTCAAGCTTCTTCTTCATACGAAGAGCCTCAGCCTTGCTCTTAGCTTCTGCTTCAAGTGAGGATTGCATGGATTCGATTGCACGTTGGTGGCACTTACTGTAAGTTTCCAATCCATTTTTTATTACCAACTGCACTATACATAAAATGATGTTTATGTGTACATTGTGATTGTGACTGGTAATTGAAAAGAAAATTATCAGATTGTAACCAAATACATAAAATACTAGACATTTACTAATACTCACCGAGTAGCATCAAACTCTTCCTCCTTCTCCTGAATGCGCTTATCAATCTCTTGCCTGACTTGGCTCAGCTCCAGCTGACCACGAAGAACCTTGTTCTCTTCCTGTTCAAGGGCAGCTTCGGCTTCCTCAAGAGCAGCCTGGAGCTCCTCCTTCTCGATCTCGAAACGCTTGGCGTTCTTTTCAATCTCATGAAGAGAGCGGCCACCCTCACTGATCTGCTCCATCAGGTCCTTGATCTCCTCAGCGAGACCCTTGTTCTCACGACGAACAGAGTCCAGGTGTTCCAGGTTTTCCTCATACACGGCTTTGATGCGGAAGTGCTCAGTGGAGTACTGGCGACATTCCTTCTGGGAAGCATCAAGTTCAGTGGCCAGTTGGTCAACCTTGATCTTCCACTCATTAACAACTCTGTCGAAGTCCTTCTGCCTCCTCTCAGCAGCATTAGCCAGACCTTGGGCACGCTCTACCTGCATCTGCATCTCGTCGATTTCGGAAATGATGCGTCCCTTAGCCTTCTCCAGCTGCATGTTTTTGACATTGAGTTGTTCAATCTGCAGCTCAGCTTCCTCGAGGCGAGCGGCAAGTTTCAGGCGGGCAGCCTCGATCTCTTCAGCACGGGCAACGCCCTCTGATTCATACTTGGAGCGCCACATCTGAGCCTCTGCATAAGCCTTGGACAGCTGGCGGTTGGCATCAGCCTTGGCTTCACATTCTTCATCAAGCTGCTCACGAAGACCATCCAGGTCATGCTCCAGGTTGCGGAACTTGCCAAGAAGAACGCCGCGCTCCTGTGTGATGTATAAATTCATTACTTTATCTATGTCAGTCTCTATGTAACAGTTTGTCTATGCACATATATTCATACATGCATACATGTAAAGTTTTATTTATCAAAAATGTATATATTTATATAAATGAATAAACTACAACTTGCCCTAGATTCATCATCAACCATTTTCTTAGTATCTTCCAGTTGAGTGGTAAGAGATGCCTTCAGATTGTTCAGCTGACTAATCTGATTATCAGCTTCTTCCAGCTGTCGCAGAAGGTCTCCATTCTCTACGGATAGCTTCTTCTTCTGGGCATCGAAGTCGTTCAGAGTGCGATTAGCTTCATCCAGCTTCACATTAACTTCATTGATTTGCTGCTGAATGGTCTTGTTCGCTTTCTCGGCAAGTGCCTGAATGACAAAAGATGTCAAGTTTGTGTAATACCAGAAAGATTTTATTAATTGTATCTAATTTACTTCTAAATATTTCAGTGTGTGTGTGATACACATAACCATATATATAACATTTGGATATCAGTTAGATAAACAGGCAAATACAGAGACTGCCATAACATATAGCATTCAATATTACCTTGTCACGAGCAAGACTATCCATGGCTGATTTAGCTTCATCGGCCTGATATTTCATCATCTCTTTTTCCTTTTCAGTTCTGTTTGTATATATAAGAGAAAAGAAAGTGCTTGTATACATATGCATGTGTAAACTGCAAAATATATTAAATAAGTAAAGCACAATGTTTCACATCAAAATGCATTTGCAAATATGATCACTTACTTGGCCTTCATCTTGTTGAGATGGTCGATCTGTTCAGTCATCTCGGCAACAGCATCATTGTGCTTCTTGCGAAGGTTAGCAAGAGCTGATTCGTGTTGGATGTTGGCTTCCTCGAGGTCACGTCGAAGCTTACCCAGCTCCGCCTCCCGCTTCTTGTTAAGCTCAACCTGAGCACCTGTTGCACCGCCTGCCTCATCCAGACGCTCATTGAGGTCATTGAGTTCACGGTTCATATTACTCTTGCCCTTCTCGGCCTTGGCACGAGCCTGTCGCTCATGCTCAGCTTCAGTCTCGAGTTCCTCAATGCGGGCTTGCATTTCTTTGATTGTCTTCTGTACCTTCGAAACTACCACTTGTTCCTCCTCCAGTTTATTGGCAAGATTGCTGATTTCCTTATCTTTACGCTGGATGGTTTGCTCCAGGTCCTTATGCTGGCGCTCGATGTCAGCAACGGTTTCTTGGGTCATTTTAAGGTCTCCCTCTACCTTCCTCTTGGACCTCTCAATTTCAGCACGAAGCTTCTTCTCGCGTCCAACGGAACTTTCGAGTTCGTCGAGGGTTTGTTCCAACTTGGCCTTGATCTTGTTGAGGTGGCTGGCCTTTTCCTCGACGGCCTGAAGATCCTCAGCAGTCTTCTGATTCATCTCTTGCAAAAGTTTCTTTTCCTTGTTAACCTTGTTGATGATTTCATCCTGGTGAGCAATTTCGTCATTGATATTCCTGATCTGGTGATCCTTGGTAGCCTTATCCTGGTTAGTCTTCTGAACATTAAGTTCAAAATCTTCCAGGTCTTTCCTCATGGCACTGACATCTTGCTCCGCTTTCCTCTTCAACTGGAACATTTCAGTGCGATTTTCCTCTTCTTTCTGAAGTCTAGCAGAAGCATCCTAGAATTGGACAAAAAAGGAGTCCACTGTTAATAATCATAAACATGAGCATGTATTATTTCTATATAATATTACGTTTTAGTTCAACTACAAGAACAATATTAAAACAATATGGCATCATATTAAATACAACTAATAAGTTACTTACAGAGAGCTGAGCCTCCAAGTCAGCTTTGGCTGCACTAATCTTGGCCTGTTCTTCAATGAATTTGGAAACATTGCCCTTTGTGGATTCAAGCGTTTCCTTCAGGGTATTCAGCTCTTCAGCAAGGCTCACGTTGGATTCTTCCAGCTCCTTGCGGCGAGTACACTCGCGATCCAAGTCTGCAACAGCCTTCTCAGCCCTGTCCTTGAGCTTGTTGATCTCGTCTTCAATCCTTGGTTGGTTGATGAGGGGCTTCACCTTCTGCCAGAAGATGAACCAGGACCAGTTGCTCATGTCCATAAACTTGCGAATGTTCCGCTGCAGAACTACAAGGGATACACGTTGTTCCTGAAGACGGCCATATTCTTTGCGTCCAATCAGTCCACGGATCCATGACTGCATCCAAGTGATGATCTTGGCCAAACGTTCATCACGAAGCTCTTCCATGGTACCCAGGACGCCAGCACGGAAGAATACCTGTATAGATAACATGCATTGCAAAGAATTTCAACACAGAACTTCGATTTATCAGATCGCCTGAAGTAAGACAAAATACATACCTTTGTCTTACCGCACCTATACAGTTCCTTATCAAGTCCAGATTTCTGGAATGTCATTTCTGCTGCCTTCTTGTCATCCTTTTCTGTGGCCATGACGTCAGCGGCCAAAATCTTGTAACTATGGAGAGAAAGTATCATAGTCGTAAAATTGTCTCGAGATTTAATGCATGTGAATCATTTTGAATTAGGTTTGCCATTTCAACATGAGACTCACCGGTGTTTGAAGTCAGGGTATTGCATCCTGTTGGGGAAGCCCTTCTGGCAAATACGAATGCCCTCAAGTACACCATTGCAGGTCAGCTGATGCATGATAAGGCCAGCCTCCACGACACCTATATGATAGAATAATAATTAACACGCTCTCTTTATGCACGGGAATAGCAAAGGAGTCATATAAATCCATATATATATATATATATATATATATATATATATATATATATATATATATATATATATATATATATATATTATATATATATATATATATATATATATATATATATATATATATATATATATATATATATATATATATATATGCTCTTTATGCACGGGAATAGCAAAGGAGTCATATAAATCCAGAAACAAGAGATTTACCTGGTGACTTGGTCTCGTTGGGCACAATGCAACGGACGAAGT
>NC_091565.1:22598701-22603701 GCF_042767895.1 Penaeus vannamei
TGTATAAGTACATTCTTATTTTCTCTTGGTCTGTCAGTCTCCTTTTCTATGTAATAATCTATCTATTAATAAATATGTATTCATAAATAAACAAATAGGTTTATATATATAAACATACCACAACTTACCCTAGATTCATCATCAACCATTTTCTTAGTATCTTCCAGCTGAGTGGTAAGAGACAACTTCAAATTGTTCAGCTGATTAATCTGATTATCAGCTTCCTCCAGCTGTCGCAGAAGGTCTCCGTTCTCAACAGAGAGCTTCTTCTTCTGGGCATCGAAGTCGTTCAGAGTGCGGTTAGCTTCATCCAGCTTCACATTAACTTCATTGATTTGCTGCTGAATGGTCTTGTTCGCTTTCTCGGCATGTGCCTGAAAAGCAAAATAAGATATCTAGCTTGTGTAATACCAGAAATAATTAATGAATTGTTGGTTATTTGTAAATATATCTATGCACGTGCAGTGTGTGTGTAATATACATACCTATATATATGATATTTGGATTTCAGTTGAATAAACAGACAAATACAGAAATAGACATATAACATATAGCACTCAATATTACCTTGTCACGAGCAAGACTATCCATGGCTGATTTAGCTTCATCGGCCTGATATTTCATCATCTCTTTTTCCTTTTCAGTCCTAATTTTATATAAAAAAGAAAACGAAAAATGTTTGTATACAATACATGTGTAAAATGTAGAATATAGTAAATTAGTAAAGCACAATATTTCACATCAAAACGCATTTGGAAATATGATCACTTACTTGGCCTTCGTCTTGTTGAGATGGTCGATCTGTTCAGTCATCTCGGTAACAGCATCATTGTGCTTCTTGCGAAGGTTAGCAAGAGCTGATTCGTGTTGGATGTTGGCTTCCTCGAGGTCACGTCGAAGCTTACCCAGCTCCGCCTCCCGCTTCTTGTTGAGTTCAACCTGAGCACCTGTTGCACCGCCTGCCTCATCCAGACGCTCATTGAGGTCATTGAGTTCACGGCTCATATTTCCCTTGCCCTTCTCGGCCTTGGCACGAGCCTGTCGCTCATGCTCAGCTTCAGTCTCGAGTTCCTCAATGCGGGCTTGCATTTCTTTGATTGTCTTCTGTACCTTCGAAACTACCACTTGTTCCTCCTCCAGTTTATTGGCAAGATTGCTGATTTCCTTATCCTTACGCTGGATGGTTTGCTCCAGGTCCTTATGCTGGCGCTCGATGTCAGCAACAGTTTCTTGGGTCATTTTCAGATCTCCCTCTACCTTCCTCTTGGACCTCTCAATTTCAGCACGAAGCTTCTTCTCGCGTCCAACGGAACCCTCGAGTTCGTCGAGGGTTTGTTCCAGCTTGGCCTTAATCTTGTTGAGGTGGCTGGCCTTTTCCTCGACGGCCTGAAGATCCTCAGCAGTCTTCTGATTCATCTCCTGCAAAAGTTTCTTTTCCTTGTTAACCTTGTTGATGATTTCATCCTGGTGAGCAATTTCGTCATTGATATTCCTGATCTGGTGATCCTTGGTAGCCTTATCCTGGTTAGTCTTCTGAACATTAAGTTCAAAATCTTCCAGGTCTTTCCTCATGGCATTGACATCTTGCTCCGCTTTCCTCTTCAACTGGAACATTTCAGTGCGATTTTCCTCTTCTTTCTGAAGTCTAGCAGAAGCATCCTAGAATTGGACAGAAAAGGAGTCCACTGTTAATAATCATACACATTGTTCCTATATACTATTATGTTTTGGGTCAGTCGTAGGAATAAAGTTAAATCAATATGGCATCATATTAAATTCAATTAAGATAAAGTTACTTACAGAGAGCTGAGCCTCTAAGTCAGCTTTGGCTGCACTAATCTTGGCCTGTTCTTCAATGAATTTGGAAACATTGCCCTTTGTGGATTCAAGCGTTTCCTTCAGGTTATTCAGTTCTTCAGCAAGGCTCACGTTGGATTCTTCCAGCTCCTTGCGGCGAGTACACTCGCGATCCAAGTCTGCAACAGCCTTCTCAGCCCTGTCCTTGAGCTTGTTGATCTCGTCTTCAATCCTTGGTTGGTTGATGAGGGGCTTCACCTTCTGCCAGAAGATGAACCAGGACCAGTTGCTCATGTCCATATACTTGCGAATGTTCCGCTGCAGAACTACAAGGGATACACGTTGTTCCTGAAGACGGCCATATTCTTTGCGTCCAATCAGTCCACGGATCCATGACTGCATCCAAGTGATGATCTTGGCCAAACGTTCGTCACGAAGCTCTTCCATGGTACCCAGGACACCAGCACGGAAGAATACCTGTATAGATAACATGCATTGCAAAGAATTTCAACACAGAACTTCGATTTATCAGATCGCCTGAAGTAAGACAAAATACATACCTTTGTCTTACCGCACCTATACAGTTCCTTATCAAGTCCAGATTTCTGGAATGTCATTTCTGCTGCCTTCTTGTCATCCTTTTCTGTGGCCATGACGTCAGCGGCCAAAATCTTGTAACTATGAAGAGAAAGTATCATAGTCGTAAAATTGTCTCGAGATTTAATGCATGTGAATCATTTTGAATTAGGTTTGCCATTTCAACATGAGACTCACCGGTGTTTGAAGTCAGGGTATTGCATCCTGTTGGGGAAGCCCTTCTGGCAAATACGAATGCCCTCAAGTACACCATTGCAGGTCAGCTGATGCATGATAAGGCCAGCCTCCACGACACCTATATGATAGAATAATAATTAACACGCACTCTTTATGCACGGGAATAGCAAAGGAGTCATATAAATCCAGAAACAAGAGATTTACCTGGTGACTTGGTCTCGTTGGGCACAATGCAACGGACGAAGTGGGGATGAGTGGAGTGCAGGGTCGTCATGAGGCTGCTCAACTGATCCTGTAAGGGTATGCACCATGAACATCATTAGAAAAGTGCTGTTCGTTTAATGGTTAACAGTAATATGCATTCATACTTACATCTTTACAAATATATGCGTGTATGTTTGTGCGGGCACTTGCAGCCATTTATAAATAATATATATATATATATATATATATATATATATATATATATATATATATATATATATATATATATATATATATATATATGTATATATATATATATATACATATATATATATATATATATATATATATATATATATATATATATATATATATATATATATTATATATGTATGTATATATGTTATATATATATATAAAAGTATATATATAAATACACATATATATACATATATATACATACATATATACATATCTATACATACATATATATACACAGAAATATATATATATATATATATATATATATATATATATATATATATATATATATATATATGAATTAATGTATGTATATATACATGTATATATACACTTATGTATGTGTGCGTGCGTGTGATTATGTATACATATAAAATATATATATGTAGATAGATATAAAGTATATATGTATATAAAAATACATAAATTATGTGTAATATCATTCACATGTGTATGCGTGAGTCTTCGTTTATTTGCTGGTGATTGTGCGTGTGTGTGTGTGTCTGTGTATAGATATATGCAGAGATATACACATACATGAACATATACATGTTTATTTCAGTCTCTATCAGTGTGTATGTATTTATCATCGTTATTATAATTCTTATAAGATCTAAAGAGCCATACTGAATAAAAAATCGTGATTTATGCCACCAAAGGTGTCAGTGCAGGTCAAGATATAGCTAAGAAACAATAAAAAGATTGAAAGTCAGCTATTTACGTAAGAAAAACGTGTTAGGTGATCTTTTAAACGTATCAATAGTCGGAAAAGTTACAACATCTGAATGCAATCTCCTCCAAAGTCTACAAATGTCAGTAGAAAAAAAAAAAAAACATTTAATTGCGAAAGCGCGTGTGTGCTCGTATATGCGTACGTGTGTGCCTTCGTTTGGGCGTGCGCGTGTTTGTTTGTACGTGTATGTGCGTGATATCTTACCCTGTAGCCAGATGATACAGTCTTGAAACCTCCAGTCTTCTTCTTTTTACCTAAGTGAAAGATGTATGGTGATGATAAAATACACTTGGATACATTGTATTAATATATTATATGACGCAGATTGTGAACAGTGTTCGTTGCGACAAGTGTTGAACTGTATCTTCTTCAGAAATACATTTATTTTCGAAACTTGTCAAATGTATCTCTTGCACTACGAAGATATTTTCACACATACCTTTTCCAACGTAAACTGTGTTTAGATACAAATAGACGTGCGTGTGTCTTTATGCACATGTACATGACACTTACCTCCCTTGGCCTCAGCGGGAGCAGACTGGCCGGGATGATCGGCGAAGAGCTCCACAACGAGATCCATTTTGGACTTCTTGAGCTGGTCCACGACGGTGTCGTTGAGGGGATCCTTGTTCTTCTCCAGCCAGCCACTCAGGTTGTAAGTCACAGTGCCGGCGTAGTGGACGATGGCGAAGTGACCTTCAGCCTGTCCAGCCTTTGGAGGCTTAGGCTTGATGAAGCAGGGAGACTTGCCCAGATGGTTGGCCTTCAGCTTCTCCTCAAACGACTTGTCGGTGGCTTTGGGGAACATGGACTCTTCTTCTAGAATGGCGAGGAGGCCGAGTTTCTGTATTTAAAGAGCCACATCATTATCAAAAAGGCCTTTTATTATATATGTAAAAATTTTATTAATCATATTTCTCTCGTTTTTTCTCTATATATTGGTGTGATATGATTTAGCGTCATTTATTCAATCTTGGACTATGATGATGAATTACCTTTTCGAAGAGCTCAATGCAAGCCTGCAGATCCATACCGAAATCGACAAAGACCCAGTCAATGCCCTCGGCCTTGTACTCCTCTTGCTCAAGCACGAACATGTGGTGGTTGAAGAACTGCTGCAACTTCTCGTTACAGAAGTTGATACAGATCTGCTCGAAGCCGTTGAACTAGGAGAGAGAAAGGAATTACTTTAAAAGTTACGACTACCAAAACTTTTACTAATGATACTAGG
>NC_091565.1:22618701-22623701 GCF_042767895.1 Penaeus vannamei
CTCTCTCTCTCTCTCTCTCTCTCTCTCTCTCTCTCTCTCTCTCTCTCTCTCTCTCTCTCTCTATCTCTCTATCTCTCTCTCTCTCCCAGAAGGCGATACCGACACACACACACACACACACACACACACACACACACACACAAACACAAACCGATTCCGAAGCATCGTTTCTTCGCAGATTTACATAAGGCGATTCTTTGGTCCTCTAATCTGTGTTTTTTTCCCTTGAACAGGGCATAATAACGCGATCAGGGGAAAGTGAAGCCATGGATGCCGGTGGTGGATGGTGCTTCAAGCAGATAATACGCTTATGGATGGAATATCAATATGCCTAGCTGATGTTCTCACTGGTCTGATGTCAATGTTCAAGATCGCAATCTAACCAGAGAAGACAGTGAGCCAAATTCATGTAAATATTACAGAATAATGTATGGGAATGGTGGCGTGAAAGCATGAAGGTCAACTCGTTCTACGACAGAGAACTAAAGAATATATATATATATATATATATATATATATATATATATATATATATATATATATATATGTGTGTGTGTGTGTGTGTGTGTGTGTGTGTGTGTGTGTGTGTGTGTGTCTGTGTGTATGTATGTATATATGTGTGTGTGTGTGTGTGTGTGTGTGTGTGTGTGTGTGTGTGTGTGTGTGTGTTTAGAAAAGGTATGAATGAGACTGGATATCTTCACAATACATCTCTTGTATTGTGAGCATATCGAGTCTCATTCATACCTTTTCTACATTTGTCGACATGGATATGGTTCATATATATATATATATATATATATATATATATATATATATATATATATATATATATAACACAATGGACAGATTTATTGAAAATGATACCACAGTTTCGAAATCCTCCTGGATTTCATCTTCAGATCTGAAGATGAAATCCAGGAGGATTTTGAAACTGTGGTCTTGTTTCTAAATACATCTGTGTAATATACATATACATACATACATACATACATACATACACACACACACACACACACACACACACACACACACACACACACACACACACACACACACACACATATATATATATATATATATATATATATATATATATATATATATATATATATATATATATATATATATATATACATGTGAATATAGATTTCCTCATCATAGTCCCCAGATCGTGCTTCCATCAAACGCTGACTGCTTAACGCCAGTTAGCCGAGGGCGTACACGAGTCAGAGACTACTTTTCCAAGATACTATTCCGTCTGGGCGACGGCGGCCTCCGTTTCTCTTCATATGAATAATAAAGATGATTACACCCATTTTCACTCAACCCACAGCAATAAAACAAAGTCTGGCTTCGTTGTAATCATACATCTTAAGAACATGTTTTACAAGAGTTATATATATATATATATATATATATATATATATATATATATATATATATATATAGTTACTTCATTATTTTGCAAGATTAGCACAAGCTTTTACTTGTGCACTTACGGATAGCAAATGACTGACAAAAAATAAATTTGGCATTGTGTATTGGGTGGCCATGTAATCTTCCATCTTTTGAAGTCATACAGTGCTCTCGACATTTTAGCAAATTTTCTTGGCAAATATTGTTAAAGACAGCATTCTCTCAAAGTAGTAAAGGTGCACTAAGGTTTGATTTCAAAGGGTCCCATCACCTCAAGGAGAACCAGTTTCCTCACTACGCCTTGGCACACTAGTTGTATGTACATGTAGTCAAGCTCAGGCTGATACAAACACAACTTACAACTCCTTCAGAAGAGAAAAGTGCGTATGGGAAGCACTGTCCTCCATTTTATTTCAAGTAATATTTGTCGACCTCGCACCAAATTCTTGTATACATCGTTCACATCTATTATAGTCAGAATGGACTTTGATCATTGAATTAATACTCACGTTGGTACATTACTCATAAGTGCATCAAGACCGACACATATTTTTTTCATTAATACATATTCCGTATCTTAAAAAATCCTCTTGAACAAAGTCCAATAAATATTCACTAGGGGATGTTGGTTTCCCATACCCACAATACATCCCTATGACAAACATAACTACAAAATATTCATCACAGACGGCAGTGGATGTCCATATAAGTTACTATGTGCAGTCAAACATCCAGTATTCGCAAGGTGTGAGAGGTTACTAGTACACAATTTTGTTGATGTACTTCTTGCTACACCTAAGTGATTTAAGGGTACACTTTATGTCTGTCACCCTTTTACTTATCAGCAAGGTTCTGGCATCTTGAAGAACACCCGCATTTCAGTACATGCAATAAAGACGAGAAAGCAGAATGAGATATTTAAAACTTTAGTCTAAGAGGTGAATCTTCCCTTATTGTACCTGTAGCACTGTCACTATCGTTATTACTGACAAACTCATCGTCAGGGTTGCCATTATGTCGGTTATTGTCAAACCCTTAACTTTTACCAAGAGCTTCTACAACCGCATATTTTTCTTTTGAAAGATCTGACAGATGGCTGAGTTTCGTTTTCAATACTTGTAACATCCCATTTAAATTTTCAGACGATGTATTGACCCTTGCGTCTTTCTCTTCAATTGAAAACACTTTGTCAGTATTGTAGTGTTGGTTTATTTATTTTGTAGCGTTCTACCAATGTGATTTTAAGTTATATTAAAATCTTCTGATATTCAGTGTTATATCACTTAGTTCTTCATTTATAAAGCATATCATTTAATAATTAATTTATGAAGCATATTTAATAATTTATTTATGAAGCATATCATTTAATAATTCATTTATTAAGCATGTCAAAAAAATATACCAAGTTCAACTTTTCTTACTTTCATTTTTCCAACACCAAACATACATGAAATATGAGTCCGGAGCCTTACAGTCACAGTGAGATACGAGATTTATCACCATGATTTTTGTTACACAACCTGTACATATGTACCTTAGACGTACTCGCCAAGCCCAGGTTACATGAAACAGGGAAGTCTCCACATTCCCATTTCTTAGCTAAGTCAAAGAATTTCCACACGCGGACTACCGAGGTGTATTATTAGGTAGCAGGACGCATGCTTAAGCCTGTTCCGATGATCGTTTAGTAGTCGCATCGCTCATTGTTGTGGAATTCACTACAACATTCGTTTGGGCTTAATACCCTGTGTCTAATACTGATCTTTCATATCATTGTTGAACTGCAGACCACTGATGAAGTTACCAACATACAATCTATGATATCCCCCACGCAACCACCAGCTCAAACAATGTAAACAAAGACCCTCCACGTTTCTCGTTCCAGTATTGCCCTCCGATATTTTAGTTTCACTATTGTGTAGCATATATCAATTTCTCGAGTTTTAAAAGTAATGAAGATAACTAAAAAGTACTTAAAATTACATACTGGCCAAAATTCAAAGGACCATAATACCTGGAACTATCTCTTTCGAGTCTTCGATTTGTAGCTATAGAACCAATGGCCTTTGTCTATTCTGGCCAATGAATCAGTTGGAAATAGTTCACTAAATCTTATGTATGTCGATACTAACAGTAATTTGGTGAAAGAAAAATATATGTTATATACATGCATATATATATATATATATATATATATATATATATATATATATATATATATATATATGTGTATATATATATATATATATATATATATATATATATATATGTTATACATATATATAGTCTATATATATATTTATTTGTAACTACATACATACGCACACACAGATATATACATATATATATATATATATATATATATATATATATATATATATATATATATATATATATATATATATATATCAGGAAAGCCACATGCGTATGTCTTACACATACATCTCAGCATGTATATATGTTTATTCATCTCTTTATATCTCTGTTTATCTTTTTCCATAAAAACGCTTTCTATATATTTTCAAACTCATTATCTTTTACTCCTTCCCTCTCTGATTTCAAATTTCTCAAGAGGTATTCCACCTCTCTGTCTCTCTTTGAACTTTCTTACCCTCAGTACCTTTCTGGCACACATTTTCAGCACGCTTACCCAATCTTTTACGTCAATGGTCCCCCTTCCCCTTTTCCTTTTATCATATGCACATCCACCAACTTCCCTGCTAGCTTTCTTGCCCGTAGCATATTCTTCATGAGTGTTCAGTCCACGAATGTGGTACAGTGATAGCATTTTCGTCTTGCTGACCTGAGTTCAGGACCCTCATGTTAGTTATATCAGGTGTAAAAGCAAACTTAAAACTTTGCTTAGATATTGATAACACGTGATGAAACTGTCTTCCCAGAAGTTACCAATGGTCTGACCACTGGTAAAATTGGTATTTTTCTATCTATCCGCCGCTCCTACATCGACAATTTTGGTATCATTGGATTCCTAGCACAGTGCAAATATATAGTTTTTATTGCGCAACCCCCCCCCCCCTATAGCGACAAACTTAGCCTTGATAGCAGGGGAGGGCATGAAAGGTTCCAGGAAAAATGCTGGGTTAAATAACACTAATAATATAACTCTAAATGAAAATAACGATCATAATTCACATTACTTTCCATTGCACGGGGCTACGACGCCCCCCCCCAACCCCCACCACGTATTCACGCCAGGATAGAGCATTACACAGTTATAAAGGTATTGTAAAATTTCCCCTGAAGCAGCATACTAACCATGACGTAGCATTGTATACTGAGACGATTGTCTTATAATCAGTATGAACAGGGTATACAATGAACAGTACAGCAGTGGTGGCCTGCTCTCGGCGGGTTTTGCAGCTCTCCAGGTTACACCGATAGCCTCGGATGATGGAGTGGAATGACATATGTACACCATTAAGACATATATTAGAGTCAGCCAATAGATGGCAGTTATTACCTCATATAGTTACTGAAGTGTCTATGTCGCCATCTATTGCATAAGAACATCGCCTCTAGGTCGTTTCCCGTCCTCTGGAACCACGAGATACGTGTTCATA
>NC_091565.1:22643701-22648701 GCF_042767895.1 Penaeus vannamei
CATGCATCGCCGATATAACATCACCGATACTTTATAGTTAGAAAATATCCAAAATGATATGTAAATATTAGATTATTATGTGTGATGCACTGTAAAATGTGACTGCAGCAGATAGTTGTTTTTCAATATCATGTTATTGTGTTCTACAATACAATTACAACAGTTTCTATATTATAACTGACACATGCGTTCAAGGCATTTAAGTATAAACTAGAGAAAATATCCGTTCCTTTATGACCAAGGAAAAGAGGAGTCGGTCCTCTACCTCTTTCACACTTCTTGTCGATAGCGCGAGCGAACAAGAGAGAAAACACACAAACACCCAAACAGATAGAAAGACAGATACAGGGAATGAGCGAGAGACTAAAGGGGGTGCGACGGAGGGAAGGAGGGAGGAAGGGAATGAAAGAGAAAAAGAGGAGGGGGGGGGTGGAGAGGTAGAAAAGGGCGTGAGAGAGTGAAGGAAAAGAATATAAGAGAGAAAGACAGAAAGAAAGCAAGAAAGAGAGAGAGAGAGAGTGATGATGATGTTAATCACGTCAGGAAGTGACGGGAGTAACTCGGGTTACGCAAAAACCACCTGAAAGGCGTACTCAGACGAAACGGAGATTGAGGTTGATCTACCTGGCTTGGTCGGTGTGAAAAGGGAAGAGGTGGCTTTTTTTTTTCTTTTTTTATATAATGAGGGCGATAGGCAGTAAAAGTCGAAAGCTACAAGCTGTCTCCCTGAGACAGCTTGCAGCTTGTCTGAGGTTGTCGCTGTAGTCTCTTCTATTGTTGTCGATATAGTTGTGGGGAAGTTGATGTTGGGTATGCTAGCAATATAGGATGTAGTGGATCAGTGGTTCATTTGCTACAGTGTCACAGCCCTGGCATGCTTTGGGTGCCCTAAATCCCAATTGCAGTCAGTGACTATCTTGTACCACAAGGCAGAGGGAGAGCCGGCATGTACCCAGGACCGATGTTCAATGTGTAGAATTTCAAAGGTGGTTTTCTGTAAGTTTCTTATCAGCTGACTTAGGTTTGTGGAGATTCGAGTGATGTGGTCCTTGTAGAGGTTGTGTTTGGCTGCAAGATCTACTTGATCATTTCCTGGAATGTTAATGTGGCTGGGTATCCAGAGGATGGTAATGGATTGACTTTCATCTTCAAGTTGAGTTAATTGGAATAGGATGGCGGTAAGTAAATGTACATTATCGAGATGGTGAGGCTTCTGTAGAGCTTGTGTTGCTGATAGAGTCTTAGAACAGGTACCCTCAGAAAGTCTTATTGATGTTGTATCTGTCACCATTGCTGCACTGGCTTTGCCAGTGGACTGGTCAATGGATCCGTCTGTGAAGACTAGGTTCTGTGGTTGATTTAAAAAGTCTATTAGATGTCTCACATTAATTAAAATCTCTGTTGTGCAGAGGGTATAGGGGTTGGGAGAGTATCTGTTTGTTGAGCTATAGGAGGTTTAGAGAGTATTAAACATTGGGATCATCCATTCCCCTAGAGATAAGCATTGGTACGGCATTTATTGCATGTAGGGCTGCAAGGAGGGATGCATGGTAAAGCTTGTATCATCCATCTTATTTGGATGGTGCAGTTTGTCAGTGATATTCTTTAGTGGCGATGGTCTGGACTGGGATAACATTTTAGCTATAAGGTCAATAGTTTGTTGATTTATTCTGCACTTGAGGGAGGGAAGGAAAGATTTCATCCTCAGGTTAACAAGCCTGGTCCATCTGGGTGCTGCTAGGATGACTCTCATGTTTCCGAAGTTACAAAATCTTGGGAGGACAATGTAAGCAGGATAGGGGCACTGTAATCAATGAGAGATATGATGGTGTGGATGTAGAAGAGCCAGAGTGTTCTAAAGTCTGCCCCTAGCTTGGAGGAAGTTAACCTTTTCATGACATTGAGATGCCAAGACACTTGTGTATGATTACCCAATCCAAGGGGAGGTCACCCATGTATAGTTTTTGCTGAGTAATGTGATGTTGGATTTGGAGGGCTTTTGATTTTGACTATCGATTATAAGTTCAAGTTCTACACAGGTGGTTTCGAGTAGATCTAGAGAAGCTTGTGCATTGACATATCTATCTTTTCCCATGGAAACTAGCTGTAGATCATCAGTATAGGCTAAAAGATGGCTGTTACTTGGAAAAGGAACCTCTACTAACTTGACTTGGTTTTCTCAAGGTCTAGGAAAGCGACCACACTGTCGTTGCCATCGGTCAAGGAAAGGAGGGTAGCAATATTATCTGCTGTTCCTGTCCCTTTTTCATAGGCAAAAATGTGTCGCTAGATTTTCCAACCCAGGAGAGAAGAAAGATAGATCGGAAAGCATTAGTGCTGACCCATTTCGGTATTGGTTGTATGTTGGCATTTTTCCAGGCTTGGGGCAGGTTATATGAGGTACTGAACAGTCTAAGCAGAGCTTACTTGCATAGAATAAGGTATTTCATCTATACCAGGGGCTGTGTCTCTAGTTTTTGTTGCTCTCGTGAGTTCTGGTTAAGTGAAAGCTGTGTCACTCTGGGCAGGAGAGTCTATAGCCGTTAGAATGACATGTTGTCAGATAGGTTTTAGTTGTTGCAGCTTCCTTGTAATAGATGGAGGCAGTTGTGAGGATGAACGTGTGGCAAAAGGGAGTGCGAACCTGTTGACTTCAGATTGAGGATGAAGGTGTGATGTAGGCCTTGATCTCTTGGCTCCGGTTGCATGGCGTAACTTGGTCCACATCTTTCATGTGTGAGCAGTTATAATCTCACACCAAAATAACCAGGCCTTAGATTTGATGTCAAAGATCTCCTTTTTGATAAGATGTCGTAAGGTGCGAAGTGACTCTAAGATATTGGGAGAATTGGATCAGTGGAGAGCTTTGCGGAACATGTTCATCCTGTCCTTAAGCTCTCGATCTCGGTCATTATAGAACCAGCTGGCATGGAAAGTGATGTTGGTAAGAGGAATACTAGTATCAGTCGCATTGTGAATAGCAGTGGTAAAATCCTTCTCAAGTTGGGTGACATCTGCTGGTGGAGTATAGTTGGAAGCCCACTTCTCCATGGTGTCTGTAAAGAGGACCTAATTTACTTCATTAAGGCTCCATTTCGGTATGGGTGGGGGGAGAGTAACTCGTGATACCTGTAGGATATTAACAGTGGCTTGGTGGTCAGAAGTAGGGATGTAATGTCCAGTCTGCTACGAGAAGAAGAGAGGTATTGAGAAGGGTAAGGTCCAGAATGCCTCCATGGACATGCGTTGCAACCCCATTGCTTAGGACGGCAATTTCTAAGAAACTGTCAAGAAGATCTTCGATGTTATTTGTCTTGTTATCAGAGGGGGTTGATGGGTCACTGTGCATTGAGATCACCGCAGATAATAGAGGATTCATTGGCTTCAAGCAAAAGATAACAGTCTCTTCGAGGATGCCAATGAACAATGAAAATGTGGAAATTTGTGTTTCGTAAGGTTAGCTTGACACCTATGCGTTCAATGTTTCCTCCACATTCTAGCGAAGGTGTAATCTCACAATGTATGGAATATTTTATAACAATTGAAATTCCTCTTGACTGATTAGGAATGTAAGTGAAATGTGTAAGGTTGATGGAAAAGTTGTTGGTGGCTGGAAGGAGAGTTTCCTGTAGAATAATGACGTCAAACCTGTCTTCTACAATTGCTAAGGAGAGTGTAGGGTAGTCGCTTTGAAGGCTGAAAATGTTCCATTATAAAATGCTGATGGAGTCTGAATCAGTACGTAACACATAACTCATGATGTAAGTGAAATCAGTGGGTAGATTCAGCTCTTGCATGAATCTGATTTCGTGAGGCTGGTCTGGAATATGTGTGACTGGTGAGGAGATATGGGCAGGGTGGAGCTGTGTTGGTTGCTTTCTTTGTATTGGGCTGAATGAGCAGGCTTGAGTAAAAGTAGATGGCTGAGAAAGAAGAGTGCAAGTGGCATTAATCCTTGTGGTGAGAGGATGTGTCCTTGCTTCGTAAGGTGACAAGGATGTTGATAAGAGTTTGTAGGTGGGAGGGAGGTAGTGAGTGGCCTAGTGCTAAGAGGCCAAGTTGTATGGTATTTACAAGGAATGTACTTACCAGGTCAGAAGCTAAAGAAAGTAGTGCTATGGGACTTGTGAGGGGCTCAGATATAGGGAAGGAGGTGGCAACTTGTCCAAGTGCAGAAGTAGAGGATGTATGCTACTTTGCATTACTCGAATGAGAGAAGCAGTGAGTTGTGGTTGCCTTAGTTTGCTCCAATCATGGATCCTACTTGTGAAGATACGAGGCTGAGGAAGCTGCATTTTATTAGGGGAGTCTGTCTTTGGAAGAAGAGTGTCTTGTTTCACATCGAAGGTTCCATGCATGGTGTATACCTTTGCAAATGGTGCGCTTTGGTTCAGTTTGCTGTCCAGTTTTTAATTTGGTGAGGCATTCTTCAGCTGAGTGGCTTTTTGCACAGTGTGCAGGAACTTTGCATTGATTGCAATGGTGTCCATAGCACTGAGTTGTAGCAGTGCGGCGGTTCTGGTTTGTACCTGCGAGTTTTGAAAGTTCCAAATATACTAAGATTGATTTCATTGGGAGGTTCCTTTGTCATGATCAGGAGAACTTGATGCGTCTCTTCCTTGATTGGACAGTATTTACAGCGCTATGCAGAGATGATGTCTGGAAAGTCTGTGAGGCCTAGGGGGTATTTTTCCAATACGGCCTTATACTTTCTGGGTTGGGGGACATAAGACGTGATGTTGACGACCTTGCCAGAAGCAAGGGTGCGAGTAGAATCACTTCGGTATGAACATGAATTTCCATCATTTGTAATGGCTGAGGTGACATCTATGAAAGAAATTCCTTCTCTACCGCAAACAAGGCTTCCATAGCTGTGACTGTCACTGACTGGGGCAATAAGGAATTTGTGTCTCGTATTTGTGAGTGGGTGAGGTGAAAATGTGCCTACCTTGTTGTCTTAGATGTCCTGGTCTTGGACTTGAAGCTGTGTTGGTTGGAGG
>NC_091565.1:22666201-22668701 GCF_042767895.1 Penaeus vannamei
AACAGCTCCTTATTTATTTTTTTATTTTTATTATTTTTTTTTTTATCAGAGGGAAAAACACAGACATAACAGCTCCAAGGGATAGCAAATATAAATCTATATTCAATCTTGGAATAACAAGAATAATACATAATAAAATAACCAACAGCAATAATGAATGATCATTATCGAATCTATATTCTTTTATATTCTTCTATAATACTGATGTGACTTACCTGGGGACTTGGTCTCATTTGGAACAATACAGCGGATAAAGTGAGGATGAGTTGAGTGCAGGGTTGTCATCAAGCTGTTGAGTTGTTCCTGAAAGGATTTTTATACGTAAACCCGTAAAAAAAATATAGACAAACTAGAATTTTGAGATAATACTAGTTGACATCTACTTCTCTACTTATTAATACTCTTAAATATATATTATAGAAACAAGTAAATATGTCCCTACTTTAAGAATTAATAATATTTCTCACCCTATAAGCAGAAGAAACAGTCTTGAAGCCACCAGATGATTTTTTGCCCTTCTTCCCTGTTAAAAAATAAATCATGAACGTAGTATACGATAATGTATTACATTTGCTCTATATTTTCCGTAAGGATTGCATGTTTCAGTGATAAACTGCATCTTTACATGTTTACTTACCTCCTTTGGCCTCAGCGGGAGCAGATTGGCCGGGGTGATCGGCAAAGAGTTCCACAATTAGAGGCATATTGGACTTCTTGAGCTGGTCCACGACGGTGTCGTTGAGGGGATCCTTGTTCTTCTCCAGCCAGCCACTCAGGTTGTAAGTCACAGTGCCGGCGTAGTGGACGATGGCGAAGTGACCCTCAGACTGGCCTGGCTTGGGAGGCTTGGGCTTGATGAAGCAGGGAGACTTGCCCAGATGATTAGTCTTCAGCTTCTCCTCAAACGTCTTGTCAGTAGCCTTGGGGAACATAGACTCTTCCTCAAGGATGGATAGGAGACCGAGTTTCTGGTAAAAATCGAAACAGTTGTTTATTAAACAACTAGTGATCGCGAAGCGCAAGTTTATATTGATTGTTCCTGGAAATATTTAAGGCAAACACACCTTTTCGAAGAGCTCAATGCAAGCCTGCAGATCCATACCGAAGTCGACAAAGACCCAGTCAATGCCCTCGGCCTTGTACTCCTCTTGCTCAAGCACGAACATGTGGTGGTTGAAGAACTGCTGCAACTTCTCGTTACAGAAGTTGATACAGATCTGTTCGAAGCCGTTGAACTGTAAAACGAAATTGTCGCTGAAAATCAGCATATATATATATATATATATATATATATATATATATATATATATATATATATATATATATATACACACACACACACACACACACACACACACACACACACACACACACACACACACACACATATATATATATATATATATATATATATATATATATATATGTGTGTGTGTGTGTGTGTGTGTGTGTGTGTGTGTGTGTGTGTGTGTGTGTGTGTGTGTTCCTCCACGAGAGCAGAGGAAACTACAGGGGTTAATGAATAGGGAATTACCGCGGGGAAGGGTAAAGGACGGGGTGCTTTAAAACGTTTTGTGAATGTCCGGACCCATAGTAGAAAAAAAATCCTAGAACCAATGAACAGACTTCTGTATGCTTATTCGTTTTGTAAATATATTAGTTGTATCCGCACAACTAAATATTTTAATGATGATTTGCAATAAGGACTGTCTATCTTAGAACTTACGTCGAAGATCTCGAAGCCGGCAATATCGAGCACACCAATAAACATGGCACGCTTCATTCCGGTCTCGAGGGTCTCGTTACACTTCTTAACGATCCACTTGAAGAGGCGGTCGAACAGGGCCTTTGCAAGAGCACCAACAGAGTAGGACACTTGAGCGACATTTCTTCCTTGTGTTACGAACTCAGCACCGACCTTAATCTTGGGCTTGCACAGGTTTTTGTACAGCTCTTCACTGGACGTTCCAAGGAGTGGACCTATAAGATCCCCAGCCTTGGAAAATTGAAAAAAAAAAATCAATGAATTGATATAATTACATTGTTTTATCATCTTTACTGCGTTCACATGTAAATATGATGATGTTCTGCTAATACCTCAGTGCCGTCGGGCTCAGCCTGCTCCTCGCGACCTCTCTGCTTGAACTTCATGTTGCCCATGTGCATGACCGTGGCTGTGATCTTGTAGCAGTTGTCACGCTCATCATTTGTGAAATTCAAAATGGTGAAAGCATTCTGCAAAGGATGTGTTGATATTTGTGTTACAATTTATAAGTACCGGAACTCTGTTGGCAAATGAAATTTTAACAAATGAACCATACCTTTCATCAAAATAAACTTACATGTGTGAATTCCATATCTTCTTTATCGTCGATGGAAGGCACAATGACCTTGCCTTGAGACACGTAGTGATAGTCGTAGATGTCATCGCTGAGACTGCACAACTCTGTTGTTCAAAGTTCAAAGAATAATTCAGACAAAAGTATCAATAATAGAAGTA
>NC_091565.1:22686201-22691201 GCF_042767895.1 Penaeus vannamei
AATAATGATAATAATAAAAATGATACAGGTCTTATTCGGTCACAAAGGAGATCTGAAAATATATGCGTGAGTTTGAAGTTGATACAAACACCGATGAAACTCGGCTTTCCACCAAGCATGCCAAACATGTGAAAGGGGCAGCTAAGGAAAGTAGTTTGTTCGGTGAACAAACTCATTCATGGCCAGTTCCCCACTCGCACTAGCAGTGCTGATGTAGACTTATTGAACACACATCAGGGGTTGAATGGTGCTGAGCTTAAAGCTGAAACTGATTCATAATGACTGCCAAGACCAGAGCCTTTTTACAAGAAATTTTCAGGTTGAAATACTGTGGACGGTGCTTATCCTAAATGTCGATTCTGAGACAAACATCAAAAGACAATAGACCTCTCTGCCAGTTTTAACACCCGCAGAATGCAAAACATAGGTACGATAGAGTTGGTGCGTATATACACCGGAAAGGCTATCAGCAATTTGCACTGCTGTATCTTGCTTTAATCAGTCATATACCTCCTCTCACCCCCTAGGAACCTTTTTTCAGATTTGCCAGGCAGTTCTTCTGGCACGGGTTTTGCCTTTGGCTACCCGTATGTGTGTGTGTAGTGTTTGTAATTGTTTTCGAAAATGAGATCTAGGTTTTGATTATCCAATAGCTGTTTGACAAATCTTTGAGCTATTAAAGGTGGTTCAACTGTGTTATCTAGGTCAAGGTCTGCCTATTGTTGTGGTCGGATATTATGTAATTTAGGACATTTTAAGATATAGTGGAGTAGTGTTTCTGAAGTAATTTCGTCGCAATGTTTGCATTCTTTGGGGTTTCTTTCGGCTATTTCCCATGAACATCTCTAACCAAGACGCAGTCTATGTATTATGACAGTTTGCATTCTGGGAGTATGTCTGGATATAGGCGGTGGCGTATATTGTGAGGCTTCTTTATACCATTTAGCTGATGGAGAGTTTCTATAGACCTAGAGTAAGTGTTGATTTCTTGCTGTAATTTGAGTTTGTCTCCGTATGATTGCTTTTAGTTGCCCTAAACTTGGATGGATTTTGGCGTTTATGTTGGTTAGGCGAGTGGCTATGTAGGCTGTTTTGTCCGCTTCTTATTTACCAAGGATTCCTATATGACTTGGGATCCATGTGAGAATGAGTTGCTTATTTCTTGCATGAAGTGCTTGAATTTGAGTAAGGATGGTGCTAGTTAGGTGTATATTTTCAAAGGATTGTTTCTTAAGGGTTTGGATTAAGGAAAGAGAGTCAGTATATATATGTATGTTTTTCTCTTCTAGTCAGAGCAAAAAAATAGAGCCTGTTTGATAGCGAATAACTTGTGGAACAGTTATCGGATAGCCTCCATGACTCAGTATAGTTAGATGACCCAGAATGACCACTATCTGTGTCCACTGAGCCATCTGAGTTTCTATGTTGTTATTAATTCTGGTGGAAATTTCATCAAGTACTGGTTGTGGACATAGTGCTTTTTATGTTGGTAGTAAAGTGGTTTCACAATTGAATGGTATGTTTTCCCAAGGAGGCGGAGGTGTATAGTTGGGGTTCATATTGTCAGAGCCAGCATGTACTATGGGGAAACCTATTCCACCTGCTTTGGTGGCTTGGACAACTTTTGTGTGCCAACTGTCAATGGGGATATTAGGGGCAGGTCTGGCTAGTTGTGGCAGTATTCTGTTTTTGTATACAAACGGTTTATCGGATGTGAGAGTTTTGGCCATGTAGGAGGCAGTTAATTGTTGAATCCTTAATTGGAGTGAAACGAGATTACATTCTGTCCTTAAATTATCTAATCTTGTCCACCTAGGGGCCCCTAGGATGGTTCTCATAGCTTCATTTTGTATACATTTTAACCGTTCGGATTCTTTTGGAGAAAGTTTTAGAAGAGACAAGGCAGAAAAATCAATTATGGACTGGATGGCTTGAATATAAAAAGTTCTAAGAATTTTGAACACCGCACCAGAGGTTGTGGATGCTAGTTTCTTGAGTGCATGCATTCTGGAAGATGTGCGTTGTTTGATGTACTTCATTTGTAACTTGGAGTGCGGACTGGACGCAAAGGTATGCCCAAGACATATGGAGGATTCAACCTACTGTATTTGTTGGCCTGCTATGGTCAAGTTTGTGTTGGGTTTATTTTGTAAGGTGAACAAGGCTGATGTTTTAGTAGGATTAATTTTTAAGCCTAGTGTGTTGCATTTGGAAGTTATAAAAATCTAGAGCATGTTGCGCATTTAGGAATCTGAAGGGACCCGTTGTTACTAGTTGCAAATCATTCACGTATACAAATAGTTTGGTGTTTGACTTAAAAGGAAGATTAATCAATTGTTCTAAAATATTGAACAGGGTAGGACTTAAGATTCTTCCCTGAGGTGTGCCCTTTTGAAATTGCAATTGTTTTGAAATATGACCCTGGAAACGGACTGATGCTTTGCGTTCAAATAGATAATCTTCAATCCAGCCTAGGAGTTTGCCTTTGATGCCTTTGTCTGCTAGGGATGCTGCAATAGTTGGCGGGTCAGCAAGCTCGAATGACGATCTGAAAGAGGCAATGTTATCCGAAGTGCCTCTTTCTGATGAAGGCAAAAAAGTTAGGGTGAAGATTTGGAATCTTGTATTTAATGCGGGCTAGGGTAATTTTCTCCATGGTTTTACCCAGACAGCTTATTAATGAGATAGATCTGAGAGATTTGGGGTTTGAATGTTTTGGAATAGGACAGATGATCGCCTGTCTCCATGCGGTAGGTAGTTTGCAAGTTGTGAGGGATGCATTCAAGAGGTAGAGGAACTTAAGCATACCCTATTGTCCCATGTGGTTGATCATCTCGTATGTTATTCCACCTTGACCTGGGGCGGTTGACTTGTGTTTGGATAAAACTTGTTTGAGCTCTGTTAGGGTAATGGGTGTATCAGTAACATTTTGTTCTTCCTTTGCCTTGTCTACTATTGCCATTTTTAGAGGGTATGATATGTCCAGGGCATCTTGGATTAATTCCAGTAAATTTTGTGTTGATGAGCAGGTAGCAAACTGCGTAACGAGATTGTCTGCCTCAGCTTTAGGGTTTTGAAGGGCTTGTATTCTCGGAGATCGGTAACTGCCTGTAGCTTTTCTTAGATGTGACCAGATGTCTTTGAGCGATGTGTGTGGATTAATTTCGGGACACCATTCTAGCCAGTGGGTCGACCTGATGTTAAGTAGTTCTTTCTTGACTAGTCTGAGTGTATCTCTGTATAGGGCTAGATTGTTTTCTGATGGGTGTTTGTGTAGGTTTTTCCTGGTGATATGAATTCTATGGTGTAGTTTGGCAACTCTTTCGTTGTAGTACCAGTGATCAGACTGAGTTTTATTGTGTGGTCTAGTTTTGGAGAAGGTTGTTTCTGTAGCCTCTGTGATAGCTGCTCTTAGGTCTTCTTCCAGTTCATCAACAGATTTGGCAGAACCATCTATTTGCACTGTCTTCCACTTTGGGCTATGAGGGGAAGAGGCTAGTCTGGGTAAAGTTATTTCGGAGATTAATGCATAGTGGTCACTCGAGAGATGTTTATGTATATTGGTGATAGTGTGCTCTCTGAGGAAATAGGAGACAAACTCGAGGTCTAGAGAACCTCTTACATGGGTGGCTGTATTGCTTTGTACTAAGTTTAAGCTAGGGTATGATGATAAACTTTCTATTATATGTCTGCCTGTTGGATTAGAATTGTTAAATTGACTAGTGTTTGGATCGTTAATGTATGGGTGGTGTGCGTTGAAGTCACCCCCAAGGTAAATAGGATGGTCTTCTGCAATGAAGGAGATTTCACCTAGGTCTAGTTCATGTAGTGGTCTCGGTGGTCGATATACATTATAGATATCAACTGGTTCTTGTGCTATGTGAATTGTGACTGCCAATGTTTCAATTTCGTTACCCAGAGAAGCTGGGTTTGAGTTTGTTTGCTTGGAATAGAATTTCTGACTAGAGTTTTGAGCCCTCTTGTTTGGCCTGGGATGTAGTATTGATCATATTGTTGAAAGCCGTTGAATTTGATGTTGTTTGTGGTGTATAGTGTTACTTGGAGTATAGCTATATCCACGTTTTCTCTGCAGAGGGCATCTTTGAGTAGTGGAAGATGAACTTTGATACTTCCCATGTTCCATTGTAGAATTTTAATGGGTCTTGGATCCATTTTCTGTATTGTTCTCATTACTATCTAGTGAGGAGTTTAGGTCAGAATCAGACATGTGAAGGGGCGAGTTGTTCTCAGAGCTGGGTAGTGTGATGACGCTCCCATCTTCAGAGCTAAAGTTTGCAATGCGAGAATGTTTTGCTTTTCCCGCTTTCTTTAGAACTTGTGTGTTCAGTTCATAAGAGGATGCTTCGTATCCAGAGGAAGTTGTAGCATTGGCTTGAGCTTGCATAAGGTTGGCAGTGTTAATGCAGTAGGTGGGTGGTGGGACTAATAATTGATTGTTTGATTCTGAGGAGGATGCTTCAGATCTCAAGGTGGTTGAAGCATTGGCTTGTTCTATATTAACATTGGTGGCAGTGATGTAGTAGGTGGGTGCAAGGACTAGAAGTTGATTAATCAGTTGTGTGAGTTGGGTGGTTATATTGTCCAGTTTGGTCATGAGTGGGTTTAAGGTACTGTTAAAGGATGAGATTATTGTCTTTATTAACACCTGCATGTTGTAGAACTGTGGCATCATCTTGTTCACAACAGAGGTGGCAACAGCTTCCGTGATAATATTAGGATTAATATCCTGTGATAGGGTACTAGTTTCTTATTGGAGCAGTGGCAGGGGGCAGATGGGCTGTAGACCTTGGCAGAGCGGGCCAGTCTTTAGTGTTGAGAGCAGGTGGAGCCTGTTGTGAGGGCGTTACAATCCTGAGAGTCAGTGGTGACGAAGCTTGATTGACTGTAGGAATTGCAGGGTTGGGAGGAGGCAGGACCACACGTGTTGTCATAGAATTGTTAGATGACTCTTCGCGTGATGTGGCTCTGTCAGGTGTTTC
>NC_091565.1:22726201-22731201 GCF_042767895.1 Penaeus vannamei
CCGAAGTCGACAAAGACCCAGTCAATGCCCTCGGCTTTGTACTCCTCTTGCTCAAGCACGAACATGTGGTGGTTGAAGAACTGCTGCAACTTCTCGTTACAGAAGTTGATACAGATCTGCTCGAAGCCGTTGAACTGTGGATATAAAATGTTGGTAGATAAAAACATGGCCCTGGATGTAATTTGCTTTACAATTTTTGGTAAATATAAGAACTGGAATTCCACTTACATCGAAGATCTCGAATCCTGCGATGTCGAGCACGCCAATGAACATAGCTCGCTTCTGGCCAGTCTCCAGAGTGATGTTGCACATCTTGACTAGCCACTTGAAGCAGCGGTCAAAGAGACCCTTGGCTAAGGCGCCACAAGAGTAAAGCACTTGTTCCACATTCCTTCCCTGAGTCACGAACTCTGCACCGACCTTGATCTTAGGCTTGCATAAGTTCTTGTAAAGCTCTTCGCCATCAACACCAAGTAGTTTCCCGATTATGATACCAGGCTGTGGAGAGCATAAAAGGGGAATAATTTGAAGGTACATGAAAACCAGAGAAAATGTTCCTGTCGCATTTTCTCACTGTCTAAAGAAGCCGAAGGACAAAGGGACTTACATCGGTGCCGTCAGGTTCAGCCTGCTCTTCACGACCTCGCTGTTTGAACTTCAAGCATCCGAAATTCATAACAACTGCTGTTATCCTGTAACAGTTGTCTCTCTGAGTATGGGAGAAGTTCAGAATATCGAAGGCGTCCTGAAATAACATAGACAGCATATTACTCAACGGGTTTTATACGGCATACAGTATATATGCATGAAGCATTTAAAATGTTACATATACATAGACATCCGCGGACATGCATGCACGCATACATATGTGTACAAATCGACATGCATACATACACATAAACATACAAACTACAATTTGTGCTGTACTGCAACAATTTTAGAGTAAAGCCACGTTGCCCCACGACGTTCGAAACCGTTGCAAGACCGCGAACTGCGATTGCCTCAACGCAGTCCTGCAATTTAACTCCCGCTTCTCGTTGTTTCGAGGTTTCATAAATCATGGAAAAGCAAAAGTTGCTGCGACTAAAATTCAGCAATGATTGGAGACAAAAGACTAATGTCCGGATGCTATATCAAATGTATGTGTATATATATATATATATATATATATATATATATATATATATATATATATATATATATATATATATATATATATATTCCTTTTAGATTATTGGTGAATTTCCAATAATCTCATTTTAAGCCACACCTTAATCCCGTGACAATTATGCTTTGATCTGGTATATCTTTGCCGTACAAGTCTACATTACCAAACTCACAAAACATTTCTTTTCTACACAATACAGCTGTTAATTGGTAAAACTAGCAAAAAACAAACAATCAAGACTGCAAAATTGAGGAATGAATTTTTATATTATTCTGCCCTTGAAGTCGGATGTCAGAACTATGTCACATACACCATAAAGTTAAGATATCCATAGGCATGTTTCAAAATTGAAAATGCCAACCAAATAAATGTCAAATATATATATATATATATATATATATATATATATATATATATATATATATATATATATATATATATATATATATATATATATATATATATATGCTGTATGCGTGTGTACAGACGTATGATGGATGAATGCTACAATGGACAAGGATCACAACAATGTAATTTTATATAGCAAATTGAAATGAAATCTCACGTGAGTGAACTGCATGTCCTCTCTGTCGTCGATAGACTGAACTGTGACTTTCCCCTGGGACACATAATGGTAGTCGTAGATGTCGTTACTCAGGTAACATGTAGCTGAAATCAAGAAAGTAAAGGGATATTCAAAGAAACTGAGCTTGATGTGATGCATTTCCCTCTAATGCTAGGAAAGGATAACTTACATCCCCATGGCAATAGTGTTTGAAGGTTGAATTGGCGAAATATTTCCAAAAAGTTATCCTTTTCATCCAAGATTCTCACTCACACCCACTTACGTTTAATTGATGGGACCTGGTCGGACATCATCTGGTAGAAGATGTGGTAGGAGCGCTCGAGTGACTGCTGGGAGATGACGCGAGCCTTCTCCAGCAGATACACCTCGATGTCAGCGCCGGACAGCTTGCCGTTGGGGGCGAAGTGGATGCGGATGAACTTGCCCTGTGAGAAAGGCGACGGTATTTAAAATCATGTTACAAGCATAAATACCAATCATAATCACTTTGCGAAAGGAAATTGCTTGCAACTTACGAAACGGGAAGAGTTGTCGTTTCTGACGGTTTTGGCGTTACCGAAGGCCTCAAGGACGGGGTTCGTTTGCACGATCTGATCCTCCAGATTCTGAATGAGGAAGATATTGAAGGAACATGAAAAAAATGTTTAGTACAACTATATAGCAAGACTTCACTGAGAATATCATTTTTCCTTGCAGAATGAAAACTTACCTTTTTCTTCTCGCCTTCCTTTACTTTCCCAGAAGCGCCGACATTGGCGAAGTAGGACAGCACCTTCTTCGTGTTCTCGGTCTTGCCGGCGCCAGACTCTCCGCTGCAAGTATAATGAGGTAAATATGAGTCAAGAGATTTTTCATATATTTGCATGTTGCACATGGTAATCGTAAACATTCATGGGATTGGACAAAGCATACTTGAGCATTTGTGGAAAATATCATGAAAGTGTATATGCTTCCAACGGTTATACGCATATAAATGAATATGTGTGAATGTATGTATGTATATATGTTATTAATAAAATAAAATAAATAATGCAAGACTTACGTGATTAGCATGGATTGGTTACTTCCACCTGCAAAAAAAGAGAAAATGTGTGCATAAATAGCTATATATATATATATATATATATATATATATATATATATATATATATATATATATATATATATATATATATGTATGTATGTATATGTATATATATATATATATATATATATATATATATATATATATATATATATATATATATATATATATATATATATATATTAGCCTTAGTGGTAGCATTAGTAATAACGATAACAAACAATAACAAAATGACAATAAATAATACTAATATTAATGGCAGTAATGATTATTATTTTTATTATCATTATCATTTCATCTTTATCATCACGTCAACATCAACAACAACATAATACTAAAACAAATTTTAGGCTGAATCTTATGAATCCAGGTCTTGATACAACCTTCTACAACTACCTTGAATCATGGCCATGTAGGCGCCGTCAGCAATAGCGAACAGGTGAGGAGGCACCTCATTGCGCCTCTTGCCCTGGTAGATCTTGACGGTGCGGTTGGTGTAGATGGGGAATCGCTTGTAGGGGTTGACGACAATGCAGAAGAGGCCAGAGTAGGTGTAGATGAGCCTGGCCTTGTATCGGGTTTTCAGGTTGTACAGGACGGAGGCATCGTTAAGGTAGGTCAGGTTGGACATATCCTCAGCCTTCTCATACTTAGGCGGGTTGACCTGAGACACGGAGTCCTTATTATAATCCTTAACTTCGCCGCTCTTCAGTCGCACGCTGATCTTGGTATCGCCCTTCGCTCCTTGGATCTCCCCTTCGACGTAGCCCTCCTTATCGTCCGGAACCCAGCAGGACTTCTTCGGGTCGTAAGGCTTGGTCTGATCGAGCATCTTCTGTTCCATGGAGACGAACAGGTACTCGGTGGGGTCGGGGTCGGGCCCGGTGCTCTTGATGGCGTGGCCAGGCATGGTGGATGGGTGGGGACTCGGGCGACGGCGATCTCGGGCTCAGCGCTGGGACGTTCGGAAATGGTCTGCACGGGAAAGGCACGTTAGTGGAAGTCACTCCCTATCATGTTGTACATATCAGCGTGGGAATGCCCACAAAACACGCACAGAAGTGAATGTATGTGTGAATACATATACTGGACATGCACACTCACACACATACATACACACACACGCTGCTGTATAATGCAGTGGTAGTATTCTCGTCCAACAATCTTGATGTGATGTATATATAAATATGTGTGTGTGTGTGTGTATGTCTGTGTGTGTGAGCGTGTGTGTTTCTCTATGTGTGTAGGATTCATGTCGAACAAATTGCAAATAGAACAACAAAGACAAGAACAAGAAGACACGAATCGAACTCAGGTCAGCAAGATTGCAAGTCAAAAACGCTACCACGGTACTACGTAGTGTGTGTGTGATTATGTGCATGTACATATATATATATATATATATATATATATATATATATATATATATATATATATATATATATATATAGAGAGAGAGAGAGAGAGAGAGAGAGAGAGAGAGAGAGAGAGAGAGAGAGAGAGAGAGAGAGAGAGAGAGAGAGAGAGAGATGAATATGTGTATATATGTGTGTGAGCTTGTTTGTGTCTGTGTGTGCGCGTGCTTGCGGACGTGTGTGTGTGAGTGTGTGTACAAAAAGTGTATAGACATATATATTTCCTTTCTTGCTTCCCTTCTTAGAAGCCATTTGATGGATTTGGAAAAATATACACACACCTCATCACCGCCGTGCCACTTGCAACAGAGGGGCGGAAGCTTAGTGCAGGGAGTGATAAATTCATATACTTGCAAAGGGCTTCTGATGACTTCCCTTTGTAAGAATCCGCAGAGTTGCCTCGATAGCCATTTATGAAACCTGCCTTTAAACTGTACTTAAGAAAGCAGTTTTTCACTCCGGCGTATATTAAAATCCCCACACAGAATACATACATATACATACATACATACATAAATACATAATACATACAATATACATATATATATATATATATATATATATATATATATATATATGTGTGTGTGTGTGTGTGTGTGTGTGTGTGTGTGTGTGTGTGTGTGTGTGTGTGTGTGTGTGTGTGTGTGTGTGTGTCTATATATATATATATATATATATATATATATATATATATATATATATATATATATATATATATACACACACACAGATACACATACGCATGCA
>NC_091565.1:22746201-22751201 GCF_042767895.1 Penaeus vannamei
ATCATGTTTCCATTTCCTGAGTACATCTATAAGAATGAGGAATTATGAGAAAATGAAATCTTGTATTCTCACCTGGTGACTTGGTTTCGTTAGGGACAATGCAACGGATGAAATGAGGCTCCGTTGAGTTCAAGGTCTTCATCAGGTTGTTTAGCTGCTCCTGGATATGGAAAAATACCGGATTAGGGACGGCTTGGAAAGGGCATCGAGGGTGATCGTATGTATAATATAGCAAGTAAAGTCAACACTTACCCTATACCCTGACGAAACCGTTTTAAAGCCACCTGATCCTTTGCCTCGTCCACCTGGAGAGTAAAGGAGTTATGTTCGGCGGGGCTCTATGTCAAGTTATAGCAATACTTTATTCATTATTTCATACTCCTATAAAGTATATGAAGAGTTTGGTAGAAAACTGTATGTATCACATAGAGTCCTAGCCCATGATTATCAATGCACACGATAAATATCAATATAATTTACTGTACATGTTTCATTTGCTATGTCGTGTACCTTTTCCACCCCCGGCGTCACCGGTCTGACCAGGGTGGTCAGAGAACAGCTCCACGATGAGAGCATTGCCGGCCTTCTTGAGCTGGTCCACGACGGTGTCGTTGAGGGGATCCTTGTTCTTCTCAAGCCAGCCGGAGAGGTTGTAGGGCACCGTGCCGGCGTAGTGGACGATGGCGAAGTGAGCCTCGGCCTGGCCGGGCTTGGCAGGTTTGGGCTTGATGAAGCAGGGTGACTTCCCCAGGTGGTTAGTTTTCAGCTTCTCCTCAAAGGTCTTGTCCGTTGCCTTGGGGAACATGGACTCCTCCTCAAGGATGGACAGAATGCCCATTTTCTGTTGACAGAAGCTAGTTTATACTGCATCTCATGGTGCTCATTTCCTCTTTATAATATTACATGAAAATGTATATCATTATAACATACTGTAGTTCTAATTATTTACATTAAGTTAAGGGAAGCAAGATTAACAAATGGTATATACGACTGAGGATAAGTTTAGTGTTTGTTTCTTTTCTTACAGTGACTTTGCTCTCTGAAATTAATAAGTAATTGTATTCCCAAACACAAAGGGGGTTTTACCTTCTCGAAAAGTTCAATGCAGGCCTGCAGATCCATACCAAAGTCGACAAACTGCCAGTCGATTCCCTCTTTCTTGTACTCCTCTTGCTCAAGCACGAACATGTGGTGGTTGAAGAACTGCTGCAACTTCTCGTTACAGAAATTGATGCAGATCTGCTCGAACCCGTTGAACTGCATAAACAAATAACATGCAAAGAATGCAATACAATGTTTAGATTTGAAAATAGATAACATTATCATACGTATGTTTTTTTCTGTTTTTAATCATATGATATCATAACTTTTAGATGCAGAACCTAATTCAACTTACGTCGAAGATCTCGAAGCCGGCGATATCAAGCACTCCGATGAACATAGCGCGTTTCTGGCCAGTTTCGAGTGTGACGTTGCACTTCTTGACCATCCATTTGAAGACGCGATCGAACAGCGCCTTGGCCATGGCGCCGACAGAGTAGGTCACTTGATCAACGTTTCTGCCCTGAGTCACAAATTCGGCACCGACCTTGATCTTGGGTTTGCACAAGTTCTTGTACAGCTCTTCGCCATCGCAGAGAAGCAACTTTGCTACCAAATTGCCGGCCTGAAAGTGAAGCAATACATGGCATTTGGAAAATGAAGCTCATTCTTAGGTATAGTCAAATGTATATAATGCAACCTTAGTTTTACGCACATCAGTGCCGTCAGGCTCGGCCTGTTCCTCGCGACCCCTCTGCTTGAACTTGCAGTTGCCGAGATGCATGACAGCAGCTGTCACCTTGTAGCAGTCACTGCGCTCTTCTTTGCTGAAGTTCAGAATGTCGAAGGCTTGCTGTAAATACAGATTTATAAGTTATAGTAACTTATATAAAACGAATCAATAATTGTACTGCACTTTGCAGCTAATGAAGTAAAGGAAACTAACCATTATTGGCATATTGACTTACGTGAGTGAACTCCATGTCTTCTTTGTCGTCGATGGAAGCGACAGTGACTTTGCCTTGTGACACATAGTGGTAGTCGTAGATGTCATTACTCAGAAGACACAGGGCTGAAATCAGGCAAGAAATGGATATTCTAGGAAAATGAACATAAATCAGAGCATTCAACACTAATGATGGGAAGAGTTAATTTATATTCTCCAATGTGTGAAGGTTGAAATGAGGAAATTTTATAATTTGCAAAAGGTGAATCTTCACTACCCAATCTTTTTACCCACAAGTACTTACGTTTAATTTCTGGAACCTGGTCGGACATTATCTGGTAGAAGATGTGGTAGGAGCGCTCGAGTGACTGCTGGGAGATGACGCGAGCCTTCTCCAGCAGATACACCTCGATGTCGCCGCCGGACAGCTTGCCGTTGGGGGCGAAGTGGATGCGGATGAACTTGCCCTGAGAGAGGAAAAGGGAAAATTTTATTTGCTATCTGCAAAGGGACGCGTGTTCCACAATGGTTTATAACTGCAATATCAAAGTTATACTTACGAAGCGGGAAGAGTTGTCATTTCGAACTGTCTTGGCATTGCCAAAAGCCTCCAGGACAGGGTTTGTTTGGACAATCTGATCCTCCAAGTTCTGCAAGAAACAAGCTTGTTACAATGAAGTTACTTAAGGAGCTGTATAACTTTCACTTCTTATTACAAAACGCAACGTCCTTTGAGTTCATGAAGTGTGAAACACAATTCATTGCCCTGTGTAATTACCGGCCGATTCTCGCCTTCTTTCTTCTTAGTTGACGCGCCGACGTTGGCGAAGTAGGACAGCACCTTCTTCGTGTTCTCAGTCTTGCCGGCGCCAGACTCCCCTCTGGGTTTATTAAAGCAAATTTCAATTATCTTAAGTAATTGTCAGTCATATCGTATTTACAAGGATGAAATGTAATCAGCAGAATTTATCCATACTCTTTGAAGCACATAGTTTAGTTTGTATTTGTACTGAAAGTAATGCTTGAATGGGTATATATTTACCAAGTACATATCATGATATGCTTAACACATATTTTAGTTGTGTTTTCCGGTATGGGGAGACGCAAGGCAAAGTCTACAAAGGGAATAGAATTAAGAAAGGGGATTGGTAATGGATGCTTACTATTATTTCCAAGAACAAGCAAAAAGTCACAATAACTTACGTGATCAGCATTGACTGGTTATGTCCACCTGTAAGGGGATGACACCATTAACCCATAGCTTCTATAGGAATGCATTCAAACATGTATAGTTTTGCAAACATAAAATATGATGTGCATGCGTGTGTGAACATGTGTATGCGCGCGCGCATATACACATCACAACATGATGCATACATCATAAACATCACATCACGCGGCGTGTGCGTGTGTGTTCTTATCTGACCTTTGAATCTTCTATGAAACCACTAGTAACCGAATTTGAGTATTTCATGAATAATATAACAATTATCTCTATGTATTCATTTATCCAAGCAAGGTAATGTTTGAGACATACCTTGAATCATGGCCATGTAGGCTCCGTCGGAGATGGCGAAGAGATGGGGAGGCACCTCATTGCGCCTCTTGCCCTGGTAGATCTTGACGGTGCGGTTGGTGTAGATGGGGAAGCGCTTGTAGGGGTTGACGGCGATGCAGAAGAGGCCAGAGTAGGTGTAGATGAGCCTGGCCTGGTAACGGCTCTTCAGGTTGTACAGGACGGAAGCATCGTTAAGGTAAGTCAGATTGGACATGTCCTCGCATTTCTCGTACTTAGGAGGATTGACCTGAGTCACCTGGTCCTTCTTGAAGTTCTTCGTTTCTCCTCCTGGAACGCTAACACTTATCAGGTCGCCCTTGGTTCCCTGAATTTCGCCCAAGACATAACTTTCCTTCTCGTCGGGGACCCAGCAGGACTTCTTCGCGTCGTAAGGCTTGGTCTGGTCGATACGCTTCTGCTCCAGGGAAACGTACAGGAATTCAGAGGGGTCAGGATCAGGTCCCGTGCTTTTCACGGCGTGGCCTGGCATGCTGGTGGCGGCTTATGAGTTGCTGTTCACAGATTCACACCTACGATAATATGCCTTGAATTTACCTGGAACGAATAATTGTGAAACGTCATATATCGTCTGATATTCATAAAAAAAAAAATAAATGTACATATATGTGTGAGTGTGTGTGTGTCTAATTCACAAGCGCATATATACACAAATAATCAAATAGACAGATGCAGTGCCAATACAGAGAACTCGAGGACTCCAAGATACATTCCTTCCAACAGTAAGGATTCGCTTTGCATCCTTTGATAATCCCACATTTAAATAGAGATGACTTCTAAGTTTCTTTTTAATTGATATGTGCTATATATACGTTATCCATGCATGCTTACATACGTATATATATACATATTTATACATACACACGCATACGCACGCAGATATATGTATAAGTGTGTGTGTGTGTGTGTAATATATACATATATATATATATATATATATATATATATATATATATATATATATATATATATATATATATATATATATATTTGCATACACACACACAATCACACTCACACACACACACACACACACACACACACACACACACACACACACACACACACACACACACACACACACACACACACACACACACACACACACACACACACACACACACACAATCACACACACACACACACATACACACACACGCGCATATATATATACATATATATATATATATATATATATATATATATATGTATATATATATATATATATATATACATATATATATATATATATATATATATATATATACATATATATATATATATATATATATATATATATATATATATATATATATATATATATATGTATATATATATACATGAATATATACATATATATGAATACATATATATATATATATGTATATATATATATATATATATATATATATATATATATATATATATATATACTAG
>NC_091565.1:22758966-22768966 GCF_042767895.1 Penaeus vannamei
AAGCTCAAGCTGTGCACGGAGCACCTTGTTCTCCTCCTGTTCCAGGGCAGCTTCAGCTTCCTCAAGGGCAGCCTGAAGTTCCTCCTTCTCAATCTCAAGGCGTCTTGCATTCTTCTGGACCTCATGGAGGGATCGTCCACCTTCGCCAATTTGATCCATTAAGTCTTTGATTTCATCAGCGAGATTCTTGTTTTCACGGCGAACAGAATCAAGTTGCTCAAGATTCTCTTCATAGGCGGCCTTGATTCGGAACAGTTCAGTAGAATAGTTACGACACTCCTTCTGTGAAGCCTCAAGTTCAGCAGCCAAGTCGTCAACCTTCATCTTCCACTCACTAATGATTCTATCAAAGTTCTTTTGCTTCTTTTCAGCAGCATCAGCCAGAGCTTGTGCACGTTCGCACTGAATTTGCATGTCCTCCAGTTCAGTGTTGATGCGCTGCTTTGCTTTCTCAAGATTCATATTCTTAACATTAAGTTGTTCAATTTGCCCTTCAGCTTCCTCAAGTCGAGCAGCCAACTTCATGCGCGATGCTTCAAGCTCCTCAACTCGAGCGATTCCTTCAGACTCATACTTAGCACGCCACATCTGTGCCTCAGTGTTAACCTTAGACAACTGACGCTGCAGATTAGCTTTGCCTTCACTTTCCTCATCCAGTTGTTCACGAAGACCGTCAATATCATGCTCCAGATTACGGAACTTGCCAAGAAGAGTGGCGCGCTCCTGTAGGATACATACATGAATATTGTTAGCAATTTACATCAGTAACAATAATGATAAAACTATCATGATCTATATATTCAATATTTAAAAAGGATGTTTCTACAATGTGTGCAAATTATATATATGAAATACAATTTACAGCACTACCCTGCTCTCATCATCAGCAAGCTTCCTGGTGTCTTCCAGCTGATTGGACAGAGACAGCTTGATCTTGGACAGCTGACCAATTTGGCTCTCAGCCTCTTCCAGTTGCCGGAGAAGGTCGGAATTTTCAACTGCAAGTTTCTTTTTTGATGCATCAAAGTCGTTGAGGGTGCGGTTGGCTTCATCAAGTTTTGAATGAAGCTCATTAGATTGGTGCTGCAGTTGCTTGATTGTTTTCTCACCGGCCGCCTAGAAAAATTATATTTAATGAATATTTGTAATTTACAGTCTTTACTTTTACATAATGTAATTTGTAACTGTAAAATCCAGACCCGTAAAGTAGATCAATGTAACCGATCTATTTATGTAAATACACACGTGTGTGTATATATATATTTATTTATTCAAAGAGAGAAAAAGTGTGTGGAATAAAACTGGCTTTGCAATCGCAATTTCCTTGGTTCACACCCCATCGACCTTCTCAGCCCACTCAGCTGCGAGTGAGTTCTAACATGCCGACGTCAGTTTATTAGGTACTGGTCACCCTACCGCACCATCAGACCTGTTCCTCTTCAAATATGTCTCCCATGTCCACTTTAATATGGGATCAACTTTGCCTTTGACATATATATATATATATATATATATATATATATATATATATATATATATATATATATATATATATATATATATATATATATATATATGTATATATATATATATATATATATATATATATATATATATATATATATATATATATACATATATATATATATATATATATATATATATATATATATATGTATGTATATATATATATATATATATATATATATATGTATGTATGTATTTATATATATATATATATATATATATATATATATATATATATATGTATTTATATATATATATATATACATATATATATATATATATATATATATATACATATATATATATATATATATATATTTATATATATATATGTATGTATGAATATGTATTATATACACATGTGTGTATATATGTATATCTGTCTGTCTATCTATCTATTTGTATGTATGTGCTTAAAATTATAGTACAGTTACCTTGTCACGCATTAGAGAGTCCATCGCAGCTCTTGCATCATCGGCTTCTCTTTTCATGGCTTCCTTGTCCTTCTCAGTCCTGAAAAAATAATTTAAGCTTAGTCCTTTATTATTAGAATTTAGAGATATATGAATAAAAAGAGAAATGTTCTCAGAATGGCTAAAAGGTATCTATAGATTACCTAGCCTTCATTTTGTTGAGATGGTCAATCTGGTCAGACATTTCACACACAGCATCATTGTGCTTCTTGCGAAGATTAGCTAGTGAAGCTTCATTTTGAATTGTTGCTTCCTCAAGATCACGACGAAGCTTAACTAGTTCAGCTTCACGTTTCTTATTCAGCTCAATCTGAGCAGCAGTAGCACCTCCAGCTTCATCCAGACGTTCGCCAAGTTCCTCAAGTTCACGGCCGAGAAGAGTCTTCGACTTTTCAGCCTTTGAACGAGCCTGGCGCTCATGTTCCACTTCTTCCTCAACCTCTTCAATGCGAGCTTGCATTTCCTTTACTTGTTTCTGCAACTTGGAAACTAAGCCTTGCTCATCTTCGAGTTTGCTAGCAACTGCTGCAATCTCCTTCTCCTTACGTTGGATAGTCTGTTCACATTCCTTCTGATTTCGCTCAAGATCAGCAACAGCCTCTTGCGTAAGCTTAAGGTCGCCTTCAACCTTTCTCTTTGATTTCTCCATCTCACTTCGCATTTTCTTCTCTCGCTCAAGAGAATCTTCAAGTTCATCAAGTGTTTGCTCAAGCTTGGCTTTGACTTTGTTGAGGTGGTTGCACTTATCCTCCACATTCTGGAGGTCTTCTGCTGTCTTCTGGTTGCACTCTTGCAGATGTTTCTTTTCCTTGTTGATCTTGTTGATGAGTTCGTCCTGATGGGCAATCTCATCGTTCAGGTTGCGGATCTGATGATCTTTGGTGTTCTTGTCTTGCTCGGACTTCTGCATAGCAAGTTCAAGATCCTCAAGATCTTTCTTAAGACCTGAAATTTCTTGGTCAGTCTTCTTCTTTCCCTGGAAGAGCTGATTGCGAGCTTCCTCCTCCTTCTGAAGACGGTCATTCGTTTCCTGTAATGGTGTTTGATATATAGAGATGTTTATAATATCTAATGATATTTCCTTCGTTATTTCAACACTGCAGCGGTCCTTAGATTATTATCCCCATTACTGTTGCTAGTATTTTCATACTGTAAACCCTTTTACTTACATTCAACTGAGCCTCAAGATCAGCTTTCTGACTTTGGAGTTTAGCTTGCTTGTCCAGAAAGTCGGATACATTGCCTTTTGTTGACTCAAGGGCCGCTAGTAAATTGTTCTTCTCTTCCTGCAGTGATGCATTGGCGGTCTCGAGTTCCTTGCGCAGTTTAGCTTCACGTTCATAGTCTTCCTGCGCCTTAGCTGCCTTCTCCTCGAGCGCGCGCATCTCGTCCTCGACGCGAGTGACGTTGAGGAGTGGCTTGACCTTCTGCCACATGCGGTACCAAGCCCAGTTACGGAGCTTGAGGAACTTCCTTAGGTTACGCTGAACAACAATGAGGGCAACACGCTGCTCTTGGAGTTTCTGGTATTGGATACGGCTGGTGTAGCCACGAATCCATGCCTGCATCCAGGATAAAACCTGAGCCAGACGATCATCTCGAATCTCCTCAAGAGAACCTAGGACACCAGCTCGGAAGAACACCTGAAATTTCAAAAGAAATTAATGATAGATGGCAAATATGTAATGAAACTGGAACATCAATAAATATAGAGTCAGATAAGATCTGTAAATCTCGTTACAAAAGAATACTTAGATGCTTAAATGGGCTGTTTTCTCAACACACATTTCAGGAATATGATAATTAAAGAAACGGTTGCATAAGAGAGAGAGAGATATTCCATGTGCGCATTTATCCTTCATTATTTTCTTACCTTGGTATTGCCAAGACGGTAATTCTCTTCTGGCAGTTTAACAGCTTCGAGACAGACAGCTGCTGCATTCTTATCTTCGTCACAGGCGGCCATGGCCTTTGCAGCCAGAATACGGTAGCTAGAAGAGAAAATACTCTTACTTTTGATGTTTTTTATATTTATTTGGAAGGCTTATAAAGGAAAAGGATGTCATATTCTGTGATAGTCTTCCCCATATAATTAAAACTCACCGATGCCTGAAGTCAGGGTAGAGCATTCTGTTGGGAAAGCCCTTTCGGCAAATACGGATGCCCTCAAGCACACCATTGCAAGTCAGCTGATGCATAATCAGAGGAGCTTCAACGACTCCTACAAAGAAAAGTGTTTGGTGTGCATGATTATATTTTCCTCAATAACAACACTGTCTCCTCAAAAAGACAAAAGACTATAAGAAATGTATTTCTTCTAACATGGGAAATATTCGTATTGAACTATTAACTTACCAGGAGATTTGGTCTCGTTGGGTACGATACAACGGATGAAGTGAGGCTGAGTGGCATTCAGGGTTTTCATCAGGTTGTTTAGTTGCTCCTGAGAGTGTGAAATGAAAAGTTATGGGTGGCATATTTATCCTTTTCTTGCATGTCTGTATATATTTCATATATTCATCTTGAAAAAAGTAACAAGGAACACTTAAGGAAATGCCTATAGTTAATTACCCTGTATCCAGATGACACAGTAGTGAAGCCACCTCCCTTCTTGCCACGGCCGCCTGAAAGAGATAACAATGATATTATTGGTTTACATGGAGCTGTACTTTTCTTGTCTCACTACAGCCTTCAGTGACATGAGAAAATAATTCAGTTAAAAGATAAGTAAGGGTGAAAATGAAAGGTGATTTCATACCTTTGCCGCCTGTCGCGTCACCGGACTGGCCAGGATGGTCAGCAAACAGCTCCACAGTGAGGCTGTTGCTGGCCTTCTTGAGTTGATCGACGACTGTGTCATTGAGGGGATCCTTGTTCTTTTCCAGCCAGCCAGCAAGGTTATAGGGCACAGTACCGGCATAGTGAACAATGGCAAAGTGGGATTCCTTCTGGCCTGGTTTAGCTGGCTTGGGCTTGATGAAGTTGGACGACTTGCCCAGGTGGTTGACCTTCAGCTTTTCCTCAAAGGTCTTATCAGTTGCCTTTGGGAACATTGACTCTTCTTCTAGGATAGACAGGAGACCTAGAGGCTGCAGGAAAGTAGTGAATGGCACATATGTATGTAGTACCGATAGTAATCAGACTAAACCCGTTTTATAGTTAACGAAAGTTATATTTAATGATAATTAATGCAGGCATATAGGATCATTTTGCCCTAACTATAGTTGAGGTGAAGTGAAAATATATCTATATTTTTATTTTTTCACGTTTTACCTGTAGAATCTTTCCAAGAAGATCCAGACCATTTCATTTTAACTGTTAATAGCAATTCGTGTATGTTCTTTCACAGGCAGAGCTGGAGAGTCCTACATGCAATCCAATGGTGAGATTGTTCCTCATGCTCACGCTGCTGCTGGGGAATGGTCAAAGCAAGATGAATGGTCTTACAATTAATCTCACCTTGAAGGAGTTAGGGGGACAGGTAGAGTGGAAGGAAAACAGATTATTAGGGAAGGGAGACAGTCATAAGTGTATTTATAGCCTTAGATCTGCAGGGTGCAGAAATAAGAGGGGTCAAGAAAATGTTGTAGTTATCCACACTCGTTCCACTGGTATTTGGTGTACATATTACTACTCAAAGAGTAGTAATATGTGCACCATGCTCATGAGGACTTGGAACAAATAATCAACAAAGTCGTTCATGGTTTCTCTTGAGACTTTCTCAATTATTTTCATTCGTTAAGGTCATGAGAACCACAGAAATGGTATTAGTTTTACACACAAACAGCAATAAAGTAAATCATCATCTATAGGTATAAATTCCTAAACCTACATTTGTAAGCATTCCTTGAATAAGTAATAAAATATTTTTAGAACATTGTATTGATAAATACTGTATATATGAAGTGAATGGACACAAAGGCTCATCCCAGTCTTCTATATATCTGTCAGAGCTTTAGTGTTACTTTCAGGAAGAAATATTCTACCTATGCATCATCCAATACATATTTCTATAATCATCTCATGGTGTATCTTTGATAGTATGTATAGCACATCAAACACATCTGTCATAACGGGTTTTACCCAGTGTCTGCATTTGTGCGTAGATGAATACAGGAAAGGGGGTTTTGTTGGTACACACAGAGCAGGTATGGAAGAAAACAAAAAGGAATGTCTGTATAACTTAAAGGCTGTTTTCATGCAGATTGATTACCTTCTCGAAGAGATCGATACAGGCCTGCAGATCCATACCGAAGTCCACGAAGGTCCAGTTGATGCCTTCCCTCTTGTATTCCTCCTGCTCCAGCACGAACATGTGGTGGTTGAAGAACTGCTGCAACTTCTCATTACAGAAGTTGATGCAGATCTGCTCGAAGCCATTGAACTGCATTCCAGACAAAGAGAAAACATGTAATACCTTAAATTGATATATTTTACGAATTCTAAACACAACACACAAAATTCTACCACAGAGAGAGGTATAACAATGATTTTCGGCTACTTACATCGAAGATTTCAAAACCAGCAATGTCGAGCACACCGATGAACATAACGCGCTTCTGACCAGTCTCAAGAGTCTCGTTACACTTCTTTACGAGCCATTTGAAGTTGCGGTCATATATAGCCTTAGCCAGAGCACCAACAGAGTACGAGACCTGGTCGACGTTCCTACCCTGAGTGACGAACTCGGCACCGACCTTGATCTTAGGCTTGCAAAGATTCTTGTAAAGTTCATCCCCATCGACACCAAGCAATTTTGCGACAACATGGCCAGCCTAAGAAGAAACAAATGATTGTAAATCATATCCGAAAGACTGCAAGGTTGTTCAAACTAAACATAAACAGAAGAAAATATATGATGATCTCAGTTTATTACCTCAGTACCATCAGGTTCGGCCTGCTCCTCTCGACCCCTTTGCTTAAACTTGCAGGCTCCGAAGTGCATGACAGCTGCAGTGACCTTATAGCAGTTGTCTCGGTCTTGATCAGAGAAGTTGAGGATCGTAAAGGCTTTCTGAAGATGTAGAGATCCGTTATAAATATAAGGCATTACAAATCAATTTCTGTTAAATTCCGCCAAGGCTGAAAACCGACCTGAAAAAATATGTAAACAATAAAACCACCTTTCGGTCAAATTAATGTTTGCTTACATGTGTGAAGTCCATCTCTTCTTTGTCGTCAATGGAAGCAACAGTGACCTTGCCCTGTGACACATAGTAGTAGTCGTAAATGTCATTGCTCAGGAGACACAATGCTGAAAAGTTGAAGAATAGCATTGTGTTTATAAATTTACAAAAGTAACCTGCTTCTGTCTGTCTAAAAAAAAATCATGATGTTTAAGTTCTATATTCATCATTATATTATGTATACCTTTATGTTATTAGAAAGGAAAATAAAAATATTTCAACCTTAATAATGCTACTAATCCAACAAGATTTTTTTTTTAAATGCAGTTTTTTCTTACGCTTGATTTCGGGGACGTGGTCGGACATGAGCTGGTAGAAGATGTGGTATGAGCGCTCGAGTGACTGCTGGGAGATGACGCGAGCCTTCTCCAGCAGGTACACTTCGATGTCACCACCAGACAGCTTAGCAGATGGACCGAAGTGGATGCGGATGAACTTGCCCTTTTAACAGAAAAATATACGTACTTTATTAGTGGCTGGGTTAGCTTCACATTCAGTATATGTCGCCAGTGTAATTCAGAAATGCATTGCAGATCGGTTAAGAGTGACAAGCACGTACGAATCGGGAAGAGTTGTCATTACGGACGGTCTTGGCGTTACCAAAGGCCTCCAGTACAGGGTTGGTCTGGATGATCTGGTCCTCCAAGTTCTGAAGAAGGGAGTGAGTTCAACGTAAGTATGAAGCTTCTTCAGCAGTCAGCCGACCTGACAATTTGTGCTTTCGTTACAAGTGATATTATTGATGAATTTATCGTATTAGGTTATGTAAAATATATTACCGGCTTAGTCTCGTCGTCCTTCTTCTTAGCAGAAGCGCCGACGTTGGCGAAATAGGACAGCACTTTCTTTGTGTTCTCAGTCTTGCCAGCACCAGACTCTCCGCTGAGGAAGAATGCTTATATCTGATATATGTTAAGGTAAATATACACGTACACATGCGTATGAAGTGGAGTGTGTGTGTGTGTGTGTGTGTGTGTGTGTGTGTGTGTGTGTGTGTGTGTGTGTGTGTGTGTGTGTGTGTGTGTGTGTGTGTGTGTGTCCGCTGGCATTTGATTTTGCCTATTCATATGTGTTTGGGAACAATAAGTGATAGCTATTAAAATATTTTATATCATTGGATTAAAATGCATCAAATTGTTCGGGATTACTACTTCACTCTAAATATTATCCGTTCAGAAATATTGATAATAAATCAAAAACGTTATGAAATTAGTTGCATTTCTTACGTGATCAGCATGGACTGGTTTTCACGACCTGAAAGAGGGGAGAAAATGAAGACATTCATGTATCTGTGAAATTAAATTGTTCCCTGTAATGCATACCCACTGTCGCAATTTATTTGGAAGCAACCATCAGTCATTTACTATGTGAAATTATCACCAAGCTCACGGAAACTTACACTGCACCATGGCCGTGTAGGCGCCGTCAGAGATGGCGAAGAGATGGGGAGGCACCTCATTGCGCCTCTTGCCCTGGTAGATCTTGACGACGCGGTTGGTGTAGATGGGGTAACGCTTATAGGGGTTGACGGCGATGCAGAAGAGACCAGAGTAGGTGTAGATTAGTCTTGCTTGGTAACGAGTCTTCAGGTTGTACAGGACGGAGGCATCGTTAAGATAGGTCAGATTGGACATGTCCTCACATTTTTCGTACTTGGGAGGGTTGACCTGAGTCACCTGGTCCTTCTTGAAAGTCTTCGTTTCTCCTTTCGGAAGGGCAACAGTAATCAGGTCCCCCTTGGTGCCCTGGATCTCACCCTGCACATAGCTCTCCTTCTCGTCGGGGACCCAGCAGGACTTCTTCGGGTCGTAAGGCTTGGTCTGGTCGATGCGCTTCTGCTCCATGGAGACGAACAGGAACTCGGTGGGGTCGGGGTCGGGCCCGGTGCTCTTCACGATGTGGCCAGGCATGGTGGTGGCTCTTGGTGTTGTATGTAGAAGTCAAGACTCACGGATTCAGCTCTGGAACTCTGCAAAATAAGTAAATTTTGTTTCTATGAATATACAGGTGCGCGTGTTTCTGTGTATATATCTATCGGTTCCAAATATCAATATATGGACGGAAAGAATGATAGATAGACATGTATATATACATGCATACTTACGTGTGTGTGTAAGATTATGTATGTATATATATATATATATATATATATATATATATATATATATATATATATATATATATATATATATATATATACATACATACATATATATACGCGTATATATAAATATATAGAAAGATAAATTGATAGTACATTCCAGTTTAGAAAGCTTATGCCAGTAATAAAAGCTATGATTCAGTTACAGATAAATATAATTTAACTAACGCTTCATTGTGCGACTTACTTTAGTCATTCTGAATATTGCATGATACTGCATATTCACTGCATCAAGTCACTTAACTGGTACGTATGTAAATACTATTCATATCAATGTATATCCATATCTCTATTCGTATATGTATATTTTACCTACACACACACTCACATTTACACAGACAGACACGAGTATATACATACATATAAATAAATATATAAATATACTGACACACATGTATGCATGTATGTATATTTTAGGTTGTCGTTGTATGGTGCGAATGCACACAGCTGGTGGCCAGGAAGGAATCAGAACAGCTTCGAGTCCTTGCTCTGGTTCGTGAAAAGGGATTAGTCTCCAGTCCACAAGTATGTGTGTGTGTGTGTGTGTGTGTGTGTGTGTGTGTGTGTGTGTGTGTGTGCATATATATATATATATATATATATATATATATATATATATATATATATATATATATATATATATATATATATAT
>NC_091565.1:22781466-22783966 GCF_042767895.1 Penaeus vannamei
CTTTATTTGTCTCTTTTTGTCTTATAAATTTCAAACTAAATACTGCCCAGTGCCAGCTAGTATCGGGCAGTATTTAGTATTAAATTTATGAGAGAAAGAGACAAATAATGCATTAATAGCTACCGGGCAGTACATGTATTAGCAGCGGGCAATACCCAGCGATACCGGGCAGTATTTAAGGTGAAATTTATAAAAGAAAAAGAGACAAATAGTGAAAATTTATAGTGAACGGGTAGTACATTTATTAGCATCGGGCAGTGCCGGGCGGTACCAGGCAGTATTAGTATGAAATTTATAAGAGAAAAAGTGACAATGCGTTGATAGCTACCGGGCATTAGATTTATTAATACCGGGCTGTACCGGGCAGTATTTAGTATGAAATTTATAAGAGAAAAAGTGGGAGGGTGGGAGAGGGGAAGAGATTCGCCTACCTCAAGAAAACACGCTACTTGATAAAAAAGCTTTTAAACGAGTGATCAACCATCTCTATTTCCGTTCTCGAGATATTTTGTTTCTAAATTTGTGGTACCTCTATATGTTTGTATGTATGTATGTATATATGTCCCAATAACGATCGAATGGGATCCCCCTTTTTTCTTAAATATTTCTAAAACCCTCAAAACCCGCTATTTGGCATAAACGTGCGTCTGACTTTTTGTAGATTTTTGCTATATGGCTATTGTTTGGAAGTGGTTATGAGTTTGAGTTGATTTGAGTTGATTGGGGGAATTTCTAGGGGAAGGGGGGAAGTGATTTGGGTTATGGGTCCCTGGGGCACTGGCCAGTGCAGTGATATATATATATATATATATATATATATATATATATATATATATATATATATATATATATATATATATATATGTATATATATATATGTATACATATATATATATATATATATATATATATATATATATATGTATACATATATATATATATATATATATATGTATACATATATATATATATATATATATATATATATATATATATATATATATATATGCATATATATATGTGTGTATATATATATACACATATATATGTGTGTGTATACATATATATGTATGCATATATATATATATATATATATATATATATATATATATATATATATATATGTATATATATATATATTTCTTTTTTTTTACCAAAAACAATGAAACTGTTTGGCCCGCAGGGTGACCCATCATGTGTGTAAAGGTAATCTGGTCCAAAAGGCATGCAATGTTTCAGTTTAGGAAAATTTGAACTCATTCAATGCTAAACAAGGCCAACACTGAGTCAGACACATGAGTCTAGGACTCAATCCAAGACTTGCTTAGTCTTGGATTTACCAGTCCATTGATGTGATATGGAGTAGTGAGAGAGAGATAGAGACTGAGGAAAAAAGAGAGACAGAAGTAACTCAGGGTGAGTTCATTGGATGCAATGTTCTCGTGGTTATAGGCCAAGACCGCAGATGGGAAATGGGTTGATGCTTTAGATGAAAGGGTTTCTTGCAAGGTTGCAGGAGGAGAGAGTGATAAACGAATCTTTTTTATTTAAAAAAAAATCCTGAACTGAGCCATTGCATGCTCCGTGGACCGGATTACCTTTACATGCATAATGGGTCCCAGGGCTAGCCAAGCAATTTCATTGATTTTGGTAAAAATATATATATATCAATCATTTTGTTATTCTGTAATGTTTTCTATTGGGGCTATGAATTACTAAGTCATGTTAATGGCTGAATATGTACTGCCCATAAGCTATAAATACATTATTTGTCTCTTTTTTTCTTATGAATTTCATACTAGTACTACCCGATGCTGCCCAGTACCGCTCAGTACTGCTCAGTACTGCCTGGTGCTAATAATGTATTGCCCAGTACATATAAATGCATTACTTGTCTCTCTCATTTAAATCTCATATTAAATACTGCCTGGTAGCGCCCGGCACTACCCAGTCTAATGAATCTACTGCATGGTAGCTATAAACGCATTATTTGTCGCTTGTCTTTTAAATTTCATACTACATACTTCCCAGTACCACCCGGTACTGCCCGGCCCTGCCTGGTGCTAATATGGGTACTGCGCAGTAGCTGTAAATGCATTATTTGTCTCTTTTCTTTTATAAATTTCATACTAAATACTGTCCGGTACTGCCCGATACTGCCCCGTAGCTATAAACGCATTGTTTGTCTCTTTTCGTCTTATAAATTTCAATCTAAATACTGCCCAGTACCTGACAGTACCGGGCAATATTTGATATCTAATTTATTTGAGAAAAAGAGACAGATAATGCGTTTATAGCTACCAGGCAGAACATTATTAGCTACAGGCAGTACCGGGCGAAACCGGGCAGTATTTTATATGAAATTTATAATAGGAAAAGAGTCAAATAATGCGTTTATAGCTACCGGGCATTACTTTTATTACATGCCGGGCAGTACCAGGCAGTATTTAATATGAAATTTATAAGAGAAAAAGAGACAAATAATACATTTATAGCTACC
>NC_091565.1:22793966-22806466 GCF_042767895.1 Penaeus vannamei
CTTGTTCTCCTCCTGTTCCAGGGCAGCTTCAGCTTCCTCAAGGGCAGCCTGAAGTTCCTCCTTCTCAATCTCAAGGCGTCTTGCATTCTTCTGGACCTCATGGAGGGATCGTCCACCTTCGCCAATTTGATCCATTAAGTCTTTGATTTCATCAGCGAGATTCTTGTTTTCACGGCGAACAGAATCAAGTTGCTCAAGATTCTCTTCATAGGCGGCCTTGATTCGGAACAGTTCAGTAGAATAGTTACGACACTCCTTCTGTGAAGCCTCAAGCTCAGCAGATAAGTCGTCAACCTTCATCTTCCACTCACTAATGATTCTATCAAAGTTCTTTTGCTTCTTTTCAGCAGCATCAGCCAGAGCTTGTGCACGTTCGCACTGAATTTGCATGTCCTCCAGTTCAGTGCTGATGCGCTGCTTGGTTTTCTCAAGATTCATGTTTTTAACATTAAGCTGCTCTATTTGCCCCTCAGCTTCTTCAAGGCGAGCAGCAAGCTTCATACGAGCAGCTTCAAGCTCCTCAACTCGTGCAACACCTTCAGACTCATATTTTGCTCGCCACATTTGAGCTTCAGCATTAGCCTTAGACAGCTGACGCTGGAGATCAGCTTTGCCCTCACTTTCTTCATCAAGCTGTTCTCGCAGGCCGTCGATATCATGTTCGAGATTACGGAATTTACCCAGAAGAGTGGCACGTTCCTGCAAATGAGAATCATAAAAAAGTCATGAGATAATGAAAATACTTCGAGAATAAACAAAGTAGTTTTGCATTCAATAACTATACTTACCCTGCATTCATCATCAGCAAGCTTCCTGGTATCTTCTAGCTGATTAGTCAGAGATAGCTTGATTTTAGACAGTTGGCCGATTTGGCTCTCAGCCTCTTCCAGTTGACGGAGAAGATCAGTATTTTCAACTGCAAGCTTTTTCTTTGAAGCATCGAAGTCATTGAGGGTGCGATTGGCCTCATTAAGCTTGGAGTGAATCTCGTTCATCTGATGCTGCAATTGCTTGATTGTCTTCTCGCCTGCAGCCTTAAATATACATAGTAACAACGATGGTATTATTCTAATTATACAGATTTTTTTGAATGAATTATCATACTTCTAGAATAGGTGTTCATAAGTGAAACAATAGAATCAATCAGTTAGGATATAGTTACCTTATCACGGACCAAAGAATCCATTGCAGCTCTGGCATCATCAGCATCTCTCTTAAGAGCTTCCTTGTCCTTCTCAGTCCTGGAAAAGGATATCTCTTTCAACAGAATCTTCAGTAGATATATTGATCGATGCATTCAGAATTGTCTTTTATATACAAAACAATATATATTTCAAAATATATACTTCTTTCTTTACCTTACCTGGCTTTCATTTTGTTAAGATGGTCTATTTGTTCAGACATCTCAGCAACTGCATCATTGTGCTTCTTTCGAAGACCAGCAAGAGCAGCTTCATTCTGAATGTTTGCTTCCTCAAGATCACGACGAAGCTTAACTAGTTCAGCTTCACGTTTCTTATTCAGCTCAATCTGAGCAGCAGTAGCACCTCCAGCTTCATCCAGACGTTCGCCAAGTTCCTCAAGTTCACGGCCGAGAAGAGTCTTCGACTTTTCAGCCTTTGAACGAGCCTGGCGCTCGTGTTCCACTTCTTCCTCAACCTCTTCAATGCGAGCTTGCATTTCCTTTATTTGTTTCTGCAACTTGGAAACTAAGCCTTGCTCATCCTCAAGTTTGCTCGCCATTGCTGAAATCTCCTTATCCTTACGTTGAATAGTCTGTTCACATTCCTTCTGATTTCGCTCTAGATCAGAGACTGCTTCTTGTGTCAGCTTGAGATCGCCTTCAACCTTCCTCTTAGCTTTCTCAACCTCAGCCCTTATTTTCTTCTCTCGCTCAAGAGAATCTTCAAGTTCATCAAGTGTTTGCTCAAGCTTGGCTTTGACTTTGTTGAGGTGGTTGCACTTATCCTCCACATTCTGGAGGTCTTCTGCTGTCTTCTGGTTGCACTCTTGCAGATGTTTCTTTTCCTTGTTGATCTTGTTGATGAGTTCGTCCTGATGGGCAATCTCATCGTTCAGGTTGCGGATCTGATGATCTTTGGTGTTCTTGTCTTGCTCGGACTTCTGCATAGCAAGTTCAAGATCCTCAAGATCTTTCTTAAGACCTGAAATTTCTTGGTCAGTCTTCTTCTTTCCCTGGAAGAGCTGATTGCGAGCTTCCTCCTCCTTCTGAAGACGCTCATTTGTTTCCTGTAATGAAGATTAATAAACCAACTTACTTCCTTTGTGGTTTTGAAACTCAAGCTGCCCTTAAATTACTATTGATATCCTCGTTATCATTATTAGCTTTACCATTATATTTTAATCCTGCTTACTTACATTCAACTGAGCCTCAAGATCAGCTTTCTGACTCTGTAATTTAGCTTGCTTGTCCAGAAAGTCAGAAACATTGCCTTTTGTAGACTCAAGGGCTGCCATCAAGTTGTTCTTCTCTTCTTGCAGTGATGCATTGGCGGTCTCGAGTTCCTTGCGAAGTTTAGCTTCACGCTCATAATCCTCAAGTGCCTTAGCTGCCTTTTCCTCGAGGGCGCGCATCTCGTCCTCAACACGAGTGACATTGAGAAGAGGCTTGACCTTCTGCCACACACGGTACCAAGCCCAGTTACGGAGCTTGAGGTACTTCCTCAGGTTGCGCTGAACGACGATGAGGGCAACGCGTTGCTCCTGCAGTTTCTTGTACTGAATACGGCCACTGTAACCACGGATCCAAGCTTGCAGCCAAGATAAAACTTGGGCCAGTCTATCATCTCGAATTTCTTCTAAGGTACCAAGAACTCCAGCCCGGAAGAATACCTATGAAAGATTGATCTTTACCAACTGAAGGTAGGTTAAATGGATTATTTTTCCATGGACTTATATGACAAGGGAGTGCACCACTAACATTTTAATAAGAATATCAGATATGGAGCCTTAGGAATAGGTTCACGGCACTGAGTATTGTCACACGTGCGCTTTTGGTGATTTGTAAAATTACTTTGTTGGTTAGTAGAATTTTTTAACAAAAGGTATTAAAAACCTCAACATATAATGGGGGTCTTAATGCTGAAATTAATATAACAAAGGTATAACTGATGCAAAAATTCTTTTTTTCGAGGAATAAATGCTTCTTAAAAAATGTATATTCTTAATATTAATAATGCAAAATTATCATTGATTCATTTTCAAAGTACCTTCGGTTCTAATTGAAACAAAATGAGAGGGCTAGGCTGCTGCTTGTTTGTTTCAAAAAAAAAAAAAAAAAAAAAAAAAAAAAAAAAAAAGAGCTCAAACTATCAACAAGTACTCCTGATGTTTTCGTCTTGTGCATTTGTCAAAAATTACAAGATCGGTATAATGTATGTTACTTCTAAACAGTGTGTAAATACATGTATATACCTCCTGTCTAGTAAAGTGTTATATATAGCATGCACTATCAGCAAAGGGATAATATATAATCGAATGCAATACAAAAACAATAGGTTGATAGGGAATTTGTACGAGTAGGGTCATTTTTCCGGGATACAAATGGCTCTGAAATCAGGGATGATTTTCAGTGTTCAGTAGAAGGGAGTCTCTCTTCTTTTCATTTTGCAAAATATGTAACACACCACCCTTTAGTGTAATAGAGTAATGCAGGGACAGGAACAACAAAATTCACAAAACCGTCTGTGAGAGGCGAGTGAGATGGACATGAAGTAGAAGTGTTCTTACACGTGGAGGAGGATACTGCACTATAAACAATTCACGGAGGATTTCCAAAGCTTGGGAATTGTCGGAAAGGGTTTTACATTATATATGATTAATGGATGTTGCTATCAAACGATGGGTACACCTTAATATGGAAGGGGACCGAAAGATTACGGTTTTAGGGGTAGGGTTCTCGATATCAGTTCAATACAGGAGATAAGGGAATACTCTGCAAGGCCTTAACGCTGACCAAGTTTCACCAGCTCCAAATCCCGACAGGATTTTTGAAGTAAATCTGCGTTGTCTCCTATTCTTCCTTCATCTCAGACATCTCCTTGAAGTCGAAGATCTTGTAACTATGGGAGGAGGGCGCTGTTGAACTTCTTTAAAAGGTAAAAGGTACGAGAAAGTATACGGGGAAGTCTCTGATAAACGCTTTGCCGTAAACTAATTGTAAATGTAACCATACAGGTAATAGAATGAGTAAAGCAACACACAAACTATGAATGCATTCTACTATTTTTGCCTATAAAATGCTTTTGTTACTTAGTTATTGAAGTGCAACTGAGGCTTTTTTTTTATTTCAGGTAAGATTTGTCTTTACTGATTTAGTGTCTTGAAGACGTACAATACAGATAGATGAAATTCAAATGCCATTTTGTTATGAAAGGTATGGCAAAGTGACTGCCAAACAAGAAAAAGTCGATTAAAATTTAGTTCATTTGCCGATAGAGTCCCCCACTCAGACCAAACGCCAAAGATTGTAGCGTCGTCTGCGATTGGAAGGTCGGCGAGATTAAATGGTCTCTCGTTACCCTGGAAGACTCAGAATTTTCTTTCGACATTCATGGGGCATTCTTCATTATCTATTATTTCCCTCTTTATGTTTTGTATTTGAAGATTACTGGTTCGAAAGACTAAAACATTGATATCTTGTAATAGTCTGTTAGTTATATTTAACAATAAACTTTTTTATTGTAGCGATATATTATTGTTGCTATTATATTCCACAAGTGTAGCTGCATATCTAGCGTATTAGTGGTTAAAAATCCTACATCGCTACTTGGCACTATTTGAATAATACAAAGGCTTGAATAGTTTCAGGTGATAAATGCTGAATATTTTTAGCCGGTTTATTTATGTATATGATTGTACTTTAGTTTTTTCCTCTCTGTAAGTGTGTGTGTGTGTGTGTGTGTGTGTGTGTGTGTGTGTGTGTGTGTGTGTGTGTGTGTGTGTGTGTGTGTGTGTGTGTGTGTGTGTGGGTGTGGGTGTGGGTGTGGGTGCATGCGTGCGTGCGTGCGTGCGTGAGTGAGTGTGCAAGTGTGTACATATGTGAGTGTGTTTGTCTGCAAGTGTGTACATATGTGTGTGTTTGTCTGCAAGTGTGTATATATGAGAGTGTGTTTGTCTGCAAGTGTGTATATATGAGAGTGTGTTTGTCTGCAAGTGTGTATATATGTGAGTGTGTCTGCAAGTGTGTATATATGTGAGTGTGTCTGCAAGTGTGTATATATGTGAGTGTGTTTGTCTGCAAGTGTGTATATATGTGAGTGTTTGTCTGCAAGCGTGTAGGAAGTGTGCAATAATGAGTTTGTGCATGTGTGTGAGAGAGGGGTGAGAGAGAGTACCTTGGTGTTGCCGAGACGGTAATTCTCTTCTGGCAGCTTAACAGCTTCGAGACAGACAGCTGCCGCCTTTTTATCTTCGTCACAGGCAGCCATGGCCTTTGCAGCCAGGATACGGTAACTGCAGAAGAGCGTATTCTTACATTCAAGTATTCCTTCATGCATGGAATAATTTTCATGCAAGAATGTGTCATACTTTAACTACATCTTTTGCATAAAAAAAAACTCACCGATGCCTGAAGTCAGGGTAGAGCATTCTGTTGGGGAAGCCCTTTCGGCAAATACGGATGCCCTCAAGCACACCATTGCAAGTCAGCTGATGCATAATCAGAGGAGCTTCAACGACTCCTACAAAGAAAAGTGTTTGGTGTGCACGATTATATTTTCCTCAATAACAACACTGTCTCCTCAAAAAGACAAAAGACTATAAGAAATGTATTTCCTCTAACATGGGAAATAATCGTATTGAACTATTAACTTACCAGGAGATTTGGTCTCGTTGGGTACGATACAACGGATGAAGTGAGGCTGAGTGGCATTCAGGGTTTTCATCAGGTTGTTTAGTTGCTCCTGAGAGTGTGAAATGAAAAGTTATGGGTGGCATATTTATCCTTTTCTTGCATGTCTGTATATATTTCATATATTCATCTTGAAAAAAGTAACAAGGAACACTTAAGGAAATGCCTATAGTTAATTACCCTGTATCCAGATGACACAGTAGTGAAGCCACCTCCCTTCTTGCCACGTCCGCCTGAGAGAGTAATTAATATCATTGTTACTCTTCACTCAACTGTACTTATACTGTTTCTTTTGAAACTGTAATTCAATTCAACTTTCAGCAACATAAACAGCATGTTCAATCTAAAAATAAGTACAGCCGAAAAAGATGTACTTTCCAGGAGAATCTCTTACCTTTGCCGCCTGTCGCATCACCGGACTGGCCGGGATGGTCAGCAAACAAATCCACTGTGAGGTTGTTGCTGGCCTTCTTGAGTTGGTCGACGACAGTGTCATTGAGGGGATCCTTGTTCTTTTCCAGCCAGCCAGAGAGATTGTAGGGCACAGTACCGGCATAGTGAACAATGGCAAAGTGGGATTCCTTCTGGCCTGGTTTAGCTGGCTTGGGCTTGATGAAGTTTGGAGATTTTCCCAGATGGTTGGTCTTCAGCTTTTCCTCAAAGGTCTTGTCAGTAGCTTTTGGAAACATTGACTCTTCTTCTAGGATGGACAGAAGACCTAGAGGCTGTAGAAATGCTAGGTATTTATATTATCATAATAGAATGATGATTTGCCGGCACAATTATTTCTTAGACTTTTATACAAGGATTCTTGTGTATATCATATAACAAAGAACAGCACAAAAACTTACCAGAAATAGACCAACAAGATTACTTTGAACTTACTGTTTCTTCTTTCCACTGATAAAGAAAGGGGAGAACAGTAAAGGATACTGCTGAATGGGGACGTGGTCATGTGCAAGGACAAGGATGCAAGGATATGAGTCTGAGTCTGCTATCATCGTTTTACCTTCAAGGCATTTCCAAGAAGATCCAGATCCTATTCTAAATGTAAAAAGCACTTCAAGTATGTCCTTCTTGCTCAGCCAGAGCGGGAGAACTCCTGAAGTTATCCGGTGTTGAAACTGTTGAAAGTTTCCTCATGGCCACGATACTGCCGGGGAACGAGCGAGAGTAGAGTGAGTATTCTAACCGTTTCCTGACTTGCCTCGAATGGGTAGTGGAGGGTGATATGGGATAGTGAGAATGGATTCCTAACTGACCAGAAAAATACAGAGGGTGGGGACTCTAATGGAAGGAAGGATAATTTGGAAAGAAATCCATAGACGACAGTAAGGGTTTCCTCACAAATCTGAAGTCTTTCTTTTGATAGGAAAGTAACAAGAGGGAGGTTTCATAAATAGGGGAGGAAGGTAAATGTTAACAAACTAATCATTAAACATCTATTCATCGATAGTTGGAGGGCATCAGTCGTTAATATCTTTACTCTGTAGGTCCAAATCTAGTCAAATGAAACGTTTGAGAGGGTGGTGGAGGGAGACAGGCGTGTATATAATCTTGGGTGTATAAAGGGGCAGTAGAGGGCTCAAAATCTTGGGGAAGGGGAGAGTGGTGGGGACTGAGGGGTACAAGTTCTCCGTTGAGCACAAGTTCTCTGCTGAACTGGTATCTCGGATGTCCATCAGCAAGAAGTGATATATACAGCATGCATAAGGAGGATCTGGGACTAATGCAGTCAAGGGAAGGGGTCAAAGAGTATTTAAAAGAATACTCATGATTACTCAAGAGATTCTCCTAATGGATTCCATTCCTCAGGGACTCTGAGAACCATGTCAAAAGAATTATTAGTGTTACACTCAACGAATATATAAAAATGAGTAGTCATATTTACTGGTATACTTTCCAGGTAATGGGATGCCTGGTACCTGTAAACAAAAGCATCCTCACAACACAATACAAGCATATTGATATACATAGGCATGGTGAAAGGGATAAAGAAATAGGTCGGAGCTCATTTGGGTCTTTTACATATTTTTAGAGCCTTGATAATAGAAAAGTAATGCTGTACCATAATATTCACACCGTATTTTGATCTGGCATCAAAGAGATTTCTTTATACAGGGGTAATTAACATGCTACGATGATTATGGATTGGGATGTTGAATAGAAAAAATATATATATACAGCTGCAAGGGAAAGGGATATTTAAGAGCAGTTACGGAAATGTTAATATTTCTCAAATGTAAAAGGTTTTCGGGATTCATGGATCCAGTACAAGAAAAAGGCACCATTTAATGTGTATGGTGCTATACGTGAGGGGCAAGAACAAAAATAGAAAATGTACAAAGGTGTAAAGTCAATACCTTTTCAAAAAGTTCAATGCAGGCCTGCAAATCCATACCAAAGTCAACAAAGACCCAGTTGATGCCTTCCCTCTTGTATTCTTCCTGCTCCAGCACGAACATGTGGTGGTTGAAGAACTGCTGCAACTTCTCATTACAGAAGTTGATGCAGATCTGCTCGAAGCCGTTAAACTGCATTCCATAGATAAAGAGAAGACATGTAATACCTTAAAGTGATACCCTTTTTGATGTTTCAATCACAGCACATAAAATTCCCCCATACAGAAATATATGAGAATTTTTTTTCAGATACTTACATCAAAGATCTCAAAACCAGCAATGTCGAGCACACCGATGAACATAACGCGCTTCTGACCAGTCTCAAGAGTCTCGTTACACTTCTTTACGAGCCATTTGAAGTTGCGGTCATATATAGCCTTAGCCAGAGCACCAACAGAGTACGAGACCTGGTCGACGTTCCTACCCTGAGTGACGAACTCGGCACCGACCTTGATCTTAGGCTTGCAAAGATTCTTGTAAAGTTCATCCCCATCGACACCAAGCAATTTTGCGACAACATGGCCAGCCTAAGAAGAAACAAATCATATCATATCAGAAAGACTGCAAGGTTGTTCAAAAGAAACAAACAGAAGAAAATATATGATGATCTCAGTTTATTACCTCAGTACCATCAGGTTCAGCCTGCTCCTCTCGACCCCTTTGCTTAAACTTGCAGGCTCCGAAGTGCATTACAGCTGCAGTGACCTTATAGCAGTTGTCTCGCTCTTGATCAGAGAAGTTGAGGATCGTAAAGGCTTTCTGAAGATGTAGAGATCCGTTATAAATATAAGGCATTACAAATCAATTTCTGTTAAATTCCGCCAAGGCTGAAAACCGACCTGAAAAAATATATAAACAATAAAACCACCTTTTGGTCAAATTAATGTTTGCTTACATGTGTGAAGTCCATCTCCTCTTTGTCGTCAATGGAAGCAACAGTGACCTTGCCCTGTGACACATAGTGGTAGTCGTAAATGTCATTGCTCAGGAGACACAATGCTGAAAAGTTGAAGAATACCCTTGTGTTTATAAATTTACAAAACATGCTTAACTTCTGTCAAAAAAAATCATGATGTTTTAAGTTCTGTATTCATCTTTATATTATGTATACCTTTATGTTACTAGAAAAGAAAATAAAAATATTTCAACCTTAATAATGCTAATAATCCAACAAGATAAAAAAAAAAAAAAAATGTGCATTTACTTACGCTTGACTTCGGGGACGTGGTCGGACATGAGCTGGTAGAAGATGTGGTATGAGCGCTCGAGTGACTGCTGGGAGATGACGCGAGCCTTCTCCAGCAGGTACACTTCGATGTCACCACCAGACAGCTTAGCAGATGGACCGAAGTGGATGCGGATGAACTTGCCCTTTTAACAGAAAAATATACGTACTTTATTAGTGGCTGGGTTAGCTTCACGTTCAGTATATGTCGCCAGTGTAATTCAGAAATGCATTGCAGATCGGTTAAGAGTGACAAGCACGTACGAATCGGGAAGAGTTGTCATTACGGACGGTCTTGGCGTTACCAAAGGCCTCCAGTACAGGGTTGGTCTGGATGATCTGGTCCTCCAAGTTCTGAAGAAGGGAGTGAGTTCAACGTAAGTATGAAGCTTCTTCAGCAGTCAGCCGACTTGACAATGTGTGCTTTCGTTACAAGTGATATTATTGATGAATTTATCGTATTAGGTTATGTAAAATATATTACCGGCTTAGTCTCGTCCTTCTTTTTAGTAGAAGCGCCGACGTTGGCGAAATAGGACAGCACTTTCTTTGTGTTCTCAGTCTTGCCAGCACCAGACTCTCCGCTGGGGAAAAAACACATAGCTACATATGATGGGGTAGATATTCTGTGTATGTACATTAATCCTTGTATGCACTTACATTATCTGATCACTTCATGCATTATTAACATGTCGAAATTACTAGGTATTGTTTATCTGATCTTACGTAATCAGCATGGACTGGTTTTCACGACCTGAAAATAAGAGTTGTTATTTTATTATATACCTTTTGCTATGAAATATTTGAATACAAAAATGGTTTTCTCAGTAAAATTACCAATATACTTATGAAAACTTACACTGAACCATGGCACTGTAAGCGCCGTCGGAGATGGCGAAGAGATGGGGAGGCACCTCATTACGCCTCTTGCCTTGGTAGATCTTGACGACGCGGTTGGTGTAGATGGGGTAACGCTTGTAGGGGTTGACGGCGATACAGAAGAGGCCAGAGTAGGTGTAGATGAGCTTGGCCTGGTAACGAGTCTTCAGGTTGTATAGAACGGAGGCATCGTTAAGGTAGGTCAGGTTGGACATGTCCTCACACTTTTCGTACTTGGGAGGGTTGACCTGAGTCACCTGGTCCTTCTTGAAGTTCTTTGTTTCTCCTCCCGGAAGGCCAACAGTAATCAGGTCCCCCTTGGTGCCCTGGATCTCACCCTGCACATAGCTCTCCTTCTCGTCGGGGACCCAGCAGGACTTCTTCGCGTCGTAAGGCTTGGTCTGGTCGATGCGCTTCTGTTCCAAGGAGACGAACAGGAACTCGGTGGGGTCGGGGTCGGGCCCGGTGCTCTTCACGATGTGGCCAGGCATGGTGGTGGCTCTTGGTGTTGTATGTAGAAGTCAAGACTCACGAAAACGGCTCCGGAACTTCTCTGCAAGTATTATTGATTTTCATAGAGAGAGAAATGTAAATTAATATACTGCAAGCTCCAGTCATACCGTGTAGCAATAGTTAATTAGTCGACCTCCCCCCCTAAATTCGCGTCAGCAAATTGGCTATTAAACATAAATTACATATGTAAAGCAAGTAAACTTACACGTTTGACATTTTACATTATATTTCAAGGCTATTTGATAAAATAATAGAATAATTAATGTGACAACAGTGGACGGTAAACCGAAGGCCCGTACCGCATGGTGATGCAATAGCATCCTTTATCTTTGGGATGACAAGACATTTTTGTTTGTTTGTTTGCACTGATTCCTTCTTGATGCTCCCCCTCCCCCTCAAAGAAATATAAAATTGAAGATTTAGAGAAAATTTTAATAGCCACCAGAAAAGTCCTTTATGGTAGGAATGAATAACAAGAAACAAGACTGATATTTGACACATCATGTTAAGGTAAGACACTTGTTTTTTAAATCCCTACTCTGATTTGAAAAACGTTAAAACTGATTTTCCTCCATTCAGCAAACTTCCACTCGACATCTGACAACAAGCAACACTCGCACAGCGCCTGCAGTCCTGCAATCAACTCCAGGCAACTTACTGCACTTCGCGGCACCGCCACAACGACGCCACTGCTGACAATCCACCCACTGGAGGCGGGCGGTGGGTGGGGCCTTCATATAGCCGAGGCTGCGAGGCGTGGGAGGAAGGGTGGTGAGAGGGTGGCACATATGGGCATAAAAATAGGAAGGAATCCCTCGCCTGCGCCAGTTGTTAAATATAATCCACGTCAACAGAATTTAGAGATATATTTGCGATATGCAACTATGGCAGCAGCATATCGATCTCCGCTCTCCGAATCACGCAGCCGGCCCTTCGCATGAAAGTTAGATCTCTTTTTATGGGAGTTATACGTAGATGATTCGTAGATATTTAATTATTCCGCTGGTACGAAGTACGATGTTCATTTGCTTTTCAGATGTTATGATCCGAATTCGGTAACCGCGCGGAACAAGGTTGGCGAGCAGCAACCCCCATCTTCCCAACTACCTGTAAGATCGTTCGATGTAAATACTGTATGTGCTAGCTGGGGACACGAAGGAATTGCAGTTGAAAACATTGGTCTGCGTTTCCTCCGCACCAAACATGTATTCAAGGTACCATCACAGACACCATGAGAAGCACACACGGATCCTACCGTGTCTGCGACAGAGGCACAAACACAAAAGGAAAAATCTCACGGGATGATCAGACAGTTATTTATGCCATCCCGCCTTTTTCGATTATTATCCACAACGGGCATAAGCAAAGCATTCGTGGTAATAATGAAATACATTTAACTGTTGTACGTTTCAGCTGATTTGGTTAATTACTTGTTAGTTTTCTTTCCCTTTTATATGGTTTCGGAATCGGAATTTGCAAAGATGTCATGATATAAGATCGGACAATATTTGCTCGTCAGTAAATAAGTATTATCTACTACTATTACTGGAAGTCATTTGACAAACAGAAAACGTAATAATGACATCGCTGTCACTTCCGCGCCGCCTCG
>NC_091565.1:22816466-22818966 GCF_042767895.1 Penaeus vannamei
AAAGTAGTAAGAACACTGCTAGATTATGAAACGCATTTTCAAAACCTTACCTGCATTGTCTGCATCTCGCTCTCAAGTTTCCTCTTGGCGACGGTGAGGGATCCGTTCTGGGCAGTAAGATCATTGATGTGATCATGGGCTTCAGACAGCTCAGACTCGGCCTGGCGGCGACCGCGGTCCGACTGTTCCAGAAGAGTGCGAGACTCCTCGAGTTCGCCATGTAGAGCGTTAGCGCGTCGCTCAGAAATACCATATTGCTCGCGGTATTCAGACGAGAGACGCTGCTCCTCATCGATGCGTACCTGCATGTCCTTCATCTCACCCTGAAGCTTCTTGATGTGCTTCTGAAGGTCAACATTTGCCTTGTTAGAATGATCAAGAGAAATTTCGAGCTCGTTGATATCGGACTCGAGTTTTTTCTTCATTCGAAGAGCTTCTGCCTTGCCCTTAGCCTCAGCCTCAAGGGAGGCTTGCATGGAATCGATAGCACGCTGGTGACATTTTCTGCAAGAAACAAAATTTTTAGGTTAGGAGACAGAAAGAAATGGAAAAACCAATTTAAAAATCAATGAAAAACACATTAGTTTTATTTGTAGATCAGGTAACTCACCGAGTGTTGTCGAACTCTTCCTCCTTCTCCTGAATGCGTCTGTCGATCTCTTGTCTGACCTGGCTCAGCTCAAGTTGTGCACGTAGTACCTTATTCTCTTCCTGTTCAAGGGCAGCCTCAGCCTCTTCAAGAGCTGCCTGGAGCTCTTCTTTCTCAATCTCAAGACGCCTGGCATTCTTTTGTACCTCGTGAAGGGACCGGCCTCCCTCCCCAATCTGGTCCATCAGGTCCTTGATTTCATCTCCAAGATTCTTGTTTTCACGTCTCACAGAATCAAGTTGCTCAATATTTTCTTCATATGCAGCCTTAACACGGAAAAGCTCAGTGGAGTAATTGCGACACTCCTTCTGAGCAGCATCCAGCTCAGCTGAAAGGTCATCTACCTTCATTTTCCATTCAGAGATAATTCTATCAAAGTTCTTCTGCTTCTTCTCAGCAGAGTCAGCCAAGGTTTGAGCACGTTCAGCAGCGATCTGTAATGCCTCGATCTCGGAGGACATGCGCTGCTTATTCTTCTCAAGATTCATGTTCTTGATGTTAAGTTGTTCAATCTGGCCTTCAGCTTCTTCAAGGCGAGCAGCAAGTTTCATTCGAGCAGCCTCCAGTTCTTCAGCACGAGCAACGCCCTCAGATTCATACTTGGCTCTCCACATCTGAGACTCAGCATTAGCCTTGGACAGCTGGCGCATGATATCACCTTTTCCTTCACTCTCCTCATCAAGCTGCTCGCGGAGACCATCAATATCATGCTCCAGGTTGCGGAACTTTCCAAGAAGGGTTGCACGTTCCTGTTTAAAAGAGATCACATCAAAATGAAAGATATATATTTTTACTTCTTTTTAAAGTTCTACTGAATAAGATACATTCATATTTATGTGCATGCTGAACTGCTTTCAGAATACTCACCCTACTCTCTTCATCAGCAAGTTTTCTAGTGTCTTCAAGCTGATTGGTAAGTGAAAGCTTGAGTTTCGACAGCTGACCAACTTGGTTTTCGGCCTCTTCCAACTGCCTCAGAAGATCGGAGTTTTCAACTGCAAGCTTCTTCTTGGCTGCATCGAAGTCATTGAGAGTACGGTTGGCCTCATCAAGCTTAGACTGAAGCTCATTGATTTGGTGCATCAACTGCTTGTTGATTTTCTCGCCAGCTGCCTAAGGTAACAAGCAACTTTTACAGTTCATTTCTCTTAAACACTGAAGGAGCATTAAGAATATTTCACTGTCACTGCCATCTTCAGAACAGGTAAATACAATGTATTGATTGTAAATATGGTAATAGCGGTAGAAATAGATTATAATTACATTAGTTATATCACTAACATGATATTCCAAGGACTGCTCTTTCTCACCTTATCACGAATAAGACCATCCATGGCTGCCTTGGCATCTTCTCCCTCACGTTTCATGGCGTCCTTGTCTTTCTCAGTCCTGAAGGAATTATAAACTGTATTGATAAATATTGTACTAAGCACAGGGTATGTTATGAAGGAAAAGATAATGTGTATGTGAGTACGATGTATAATATGTTTCACTGACCTGGCTTTCATCTTATTGAGATGGTCGATTTGCTCCGACATTTCAGCAACTGCGTCATTATGCTTCTTCCGCAGACTGGCTAGAGCAGCTTCATGCTGAATGTTGGCTTCTTCAATATCTCGCCGCAGTTTGACAAGTTCAGCTTCACGCTTCTTGTTGAGCTCAATTTGAGCTGCTGTGGCTCCTCCAGCTTCATCCAGGCGGTCACCAAGTTCCTCCAACTCACGGCCTAAATGAGTTTTGGATTTCTCTGCTTTAGCACGGGCCTGGCGCTCATGTTCCACTTCCTCCTCGAGTTCTTCAATTCTGGCTTGTAGTTCCTTTGTCTGTTTCTGAGACTTAGAAACAAGTCCT
>NC_091565.1:22841466-22843966 GCF_042767895.1 Penaeus vannamei
AGTGCATGGCAACTGTCTTCTTCTTGATAACAGTGACGTGGTTTGCGAGGAGGTTGCTAAGGGGATTAGGAGTGGCTGGTAGTCAGCGCGAGTGTTGCCGACGGCTACTGCGAATGGGGAATCGTCGACGCATTTCCACTTCTGCGGGGCGTCACGCAGGGCGTCGTCGATGAGGTCCAAGAAACAGGCCCAATCTTGGTCCCTTGACCGGGAGGCGGACGTGGTTACGTACACACAACTACACACACACACATGAGAATAGTGAATGCTCCTTGGTTCTCCGCAGGGAGTCTGCCTGTCATCTCACACTGCGGCCTCAGGATACTTGTAAGTCACGTATTTAGTAACTCGAAGAATTGACAGGTAATGCAATGCACATTTTGTACATGCAAATGCATTATATGAGTGTATAGATATATGTATATGACAATACATGCAAATATAAGTTATGTAGAATATAATAACTGATATCCAGAATGCTATTATCACACATATTTCAGTAAAATTAAACAGATAAGGCTTGGTGCAGAATTACATATGCACGTGTATGCATATTTTACGGCGAAACGGCGCATCCTTGAAAAATCTTAAAATGTCTTGAATATTTTTGGGGAAATCTGAGGCCTTAGAAAGTCTTTGAAACAATGATTTTTCAATCGCAGGTCTCAAAATGTCTTACATTTCCCAATGGCGTAAATGTACAGTTCCGGAATTAGATTTTTTTTTATATATATATACATTTACCACACTAGGGAGTGGAACGGGTTTCGCGTATGTCGCCCGTTTAGTGGTCACTTTATTTCAGTGAGCGAATGTTGTGGGTATCTTTATTCATTTTGTGTAGCTTTATTTTGAGTAACTTTAGTCATGGGGAAGCCGAGGCTCCAGCGAAGGAGGAAGTCAATTCTTGGCCAGTAGATCGGCCTTTAGTGGGAGTCACCAGTCCCCTAAGGAGGACAGTTGCTAGCCGCCCGAGATGGCTGCCAGGACCGCCCAACTACGAAGCTCTGAAGACGCGAAGCCCCTCGCCGACATCCTCTTTTCCATCAATCAGGCCCGCTCCGGCGTTCATCGCGAAGGCCAACCGAGGCAGCAGCTGCTGAAGTGGGCTGTAGGGCCCGTGGCTGAGGCCCTAACTCCGATTTGACGCCTTGCATAGGTGCCTCGTGTCCTACGGGAGGTGGCCAGCCCCAGCAAATACTGACCAAAGCACGCCGAACGACAGGAGAAGGGGGCACGGCAAAGAGCCCTACACCGTCGTCGCACCACGGCGAGGCAGCGCCAGCAGGAATTCCGGGAGGGATCCCGTTCGATGTTCGATGATGGCGATTCTTCGGCGTGACCCATCGCCCGGCGACCGCAGACATCTCGGAGCAATCCCTGGAAGTGTTAGGGCAAATACACGTATGCCTCATCGATGTGTGCATTCGCTGAGTGTGTTTTTTAACTCTATTTAGAATCATTGGTTCTATATTTCAAACAGATTTTGAACCCCTTCTCGTGCAAAATACTATCACATGTAGTTGTCAACTAATATATATATATATATATATATATATATATATATATATATATATATATATATATATATATATACACACACACATGTGTGTGTGTGTGCGTATTTGTCTAAATTGCATTTCCCCGTTTCAACCAACATTATGCAGGAAGATCCATCCCACATAGCACAGGCCACGTGGCCACTCATCGCCGTTTCATATATAAATTGTCTGTCATATGTAAAAATTGATAAAGAATCCGAGCATGAAATATGACGTCCTGGACGCTGTCATGTCTAAACATATATCTTTATCACGATTTGATCCAAGTCCGTGAAGAAAATGCAAGTGTTAATCACATTCGCATCTTTTATCAAGTGCTCGGTTTGTTGTCTCTGTCCTTATGACTTCCCATGTAATCTCGATCCTTCTTCACATACTCCTGAGCGAACTGGAGGCGATCTTGGTGGTGCCGTTTACTTCAACCTCTCTGTGATGACGTTCTGTGATGCATTTCATCTCCACCAATCTTCATGGATTTTAGTAGCATTGGTCGGCCAGGGTGGTCTTTCTGGGTACCCCTTCTCGCATCTCATCTACCTGAGTACCATCGTCCGGGAGAGAGCCAACTCTCTAAATACATCACAGTTATAGAAATGTCATTATAACAGGAATTTATGAACATTCTTTTGCATCAAAAGTATAAAATATACGATTTCGTGTGTGTTATTTTTCTAGACAGTCCCTCTTTCCGTAAACTATTAAACTTCAGTGTGAATAACCGAGCTTTCACGCATATACATACCAATATAATTAATCAAAATACTGATTTTGCAGGAAAGGCTGGTGCTAACTTCATTTATACCTACAAATATACTGTAAACAGACGTGCATTGAAAAAAGTTACATACATGATAAATAAAAGTAATGAGCGAGATGAAATTCCCATTAATGAACATTTTTTTGTATATCAGAAAAGCAAAACTCCCAAGAACCGATTC
>NC_091565.1:22894550-22897050 GCF_042767895.1 Penaeus vannamei
ATGCCTTTTTCCATCCTTTTATTTTGAGTGACAACGACCATGGAGTGGATTTTATGAAGAAGTTGGTTTACAGTCTTTATTGGGATACAAAGTGAGTGTTAACAGTGTGTATATTTAAGATTATTATATTTTGTTCAGCCCCCCCCCCCCCCCCCCCAACGGTAGTGTTTTGTGACATGTTCAGTGGCAGTTGTTCCACAGCCAACCCCATTTATTTTCTGATGTTTTGCTTTAAATGGGAATGCCTTGTGAAGATTTTATTTCTTTCACTAATAGGATAATGTTTGTCAAATTCTGATTTTCATATTTCGCAATGTGCTGATGCTCTTCATAAATAGATTTTGCATCTCCTGTATTTTGTTTTGTTTTATATTCAAATTCATGTTCATATCCATTGTGCGTTATTGGTTTCTTATACGGGCTTGTTGTTTTCAGTTCGAATGCTTCTTGTGACGAGGCTGTAACGAAAATAAATGTGGAACTACACAGAAGTTATTCTGATACCCTTGAATTAAGACTGTACCAACATACTGCATCTAACAATATATATATATATATGTATATATATGTATATATATATATATATATATATGTATATGTGTGTGTGTGTGTATATATACACACACACACACACACACACACACACACATATACATATATATACACACACACACACATATACATATATATACACACACACAGACACACACCCACACACACACACATATACATATATATACACACACACACACACACACACACACACACACACACACACACACACACACACACACACACACACATATATATATATATATATATATATATATATAAATATACATATATATACACATATGTTTATATATATATGTATATATATACATAATATATGTATATATATACATAATTTAATTGATGTAATATTGTTTTGTTATTTGTTTTTTAGTCTATATTATTATTGTTGTCCTCCCATTGCACACTTTAGTGTGTTTTATTTTTTTCTCAGAGCAAATAACCAGACCAATTTATTTAATTCTTGTATAACATTCTTGTAATTGGTTACGAATTTGCGTAATCTTTCTTTCTCTCCCATATGGTATATGTATTCATAATTACATCGTTACTGATTGTGTCTTCACTTACTTTGATTTTAAACATATCGTTGTGTTCTTTTGAAACATCACTTCCCTTTACTTACCGCGTTAACCGTTCGCCTATTCACACATACATGTCGTAGACCTGCTTAACTCACCTACTTGTCACCTCTACAAGGGGTTCACTCAAGGATTATGAATTATGCTAAGTGCCATGCATTTTATAACTGACTCAAACTTGCTTGAATGACGTCTTCTCCCCATGTTCAATATTTTGTTCTTAGTAAGGCTGGAATTTGTGTTTCTTTAGTTTTAAGGTATTGCTGAATATATAACATATAACTAACTGATGGAGTCGATATCTGATGCAATATGGGTAATGCACTGTAGACACTATGCTTTATATAGGCTTACATAGTTATCACAAGTTAATTTTAAGCCGACTCATGGCCGTAAAAACTACGAAGTTGTGCCTGCCGCATGTTTTGTTTGCTCGCACTTACGGCCATACAGTGCCTGAGATGTGCACGTTTACATTAAGTTTCTGCCAAGCTGCCCACATGTGTCCAAAGCATAATTACTTGCTTATTTAGCTCGAAGATATGGAATTCTTGCTCATTGAATCTCTCTCTACAAAATGATGGTACTCTTCTGAACTCGCTAATCCTTACAAATCTTAGGATTCAACACCTTCTCATATGACAAGTTACCTCTCTTGTGACACTGTTCTTACCACGCTCTCATTTCCGGCATCTTAGTAAGGTAACTGATAAGTTGTAGTGGCCCAATGAGGGCACGGAAGTAATAGTCAGCCCCTCGCGTCGTTTTCGTTGCGGCTACAAGCGCCACCTGGGGGAATATTTTTCTTCAAATACATACAAATAAATATTTAACTAATATAGTTAAAAGATTTACTTCGGAACCTATCCAGGTGTACATAGAACCAATAAAACCCATAGCAATAAAATATATATCATGAGAGACTCAGGGAAATTCCCGCCTCACGCCAGTTGATTGTGGCGAGAGGAATTGGGAGGACCCATGTGTAAAGCTCCGGAGTTAAGTATTCGGGAAGATCCATGCTATTTTTCTGGTTGGCTCCTGCAACCGATAATAATCCGGAAGGGCCACGAGATACCCCTGTAGCTTCCCATGAATAAAGGGAGATTTTATATCTTTTTTTTTTTTTTTTTTTACCTCCAGTTCCTCGGCTTTGAGTTTACGCCTTCCCCTTTTAAAGTTTTTTTAATACTTTGATTTCTTTGCACCTACGTTTTTCGTTTGTTTACGTTACCTTAAAGTATTTTTTAGCCTCGTTATTAAAAGGGGGAGTCACACTCGACTCAATTAGTGGTGAAGGGTAGCCCATGATACAGTCTCGCAACAAAGTAACTCATCATCATCAT
>NC_091565.1:22934550-22937050 GCF_042767895.1 Penaeus vannamei
TTCGCCCAAGGTAAATAAGTATCATGAGATATTTAAATTTGGAAGTTGTAAGTCAAGGCATGATGAGAAGATAGACTCTTGGGTGACAAGGTTAAAGCAAGCAGCTACTTTGTGTGAATTTTCTGATTCTGTATTAGAAAGAATCATAAAGACCATATTACTTCTCACGCCAGACCGCAAACTTAGAGAAAGAATATTAGAAGCAGGTTCCTTAACTCTAAATAAACTGATGGAATTAGCTAGGATGAGAGAAGACTCAAAGTCACAGGCTGATTCCTATGAAACTAAAGAGTTTGTGAGTAAAGTACAGGAACAAAGGGTAAAAGGCTACCAGTTTCTGTACAGAGGAACAGACCAGGTGAGTTACCACCAAGAAATTAGACAAGGACATCAGGGCTGCCGTAGGTGCGGTAGGGAAAACCATAGAGCTAAGGATACTGATAAATATCCAGCTATGGGTAAGCAGTGCAACAACTGTAAAAAATGGAACCATTTTGCTCGTTTGTACAAATAAGAGAAACCAGAGGTCAAGGAATGTAGTATATAAGACTGGGGACACACAAGAGTCTGACTTTGATTCAGGCAAAGATTGGGTATTTTCCATTAAGTATATTGGGGGTAGAAAGAAAAGAATATATATAGATGTTCAATTAAATGGCAAACCAGTAGTAATGCAGCTAGATACAGGGGCAGATGTTACTATCTTGCCGGATTATATAGCTAAGACAATTCCTGGTATTAAGATGCAGCCAGCAGATAAAGGACTGCAGACATATGGGTCACATGGGTTGACCGTAAAGGGTATGGCTAAAGTAATGGTAAAGTATGAAGATCAGGTGCATGAAGATTTACCTTTATATGTTGTGAAAGAGAGAGACGAATGTCTTTTAGGATTGCAATGGTTATCCCAAATTAACTTTAATTGACCAAAGGTGTTTGAGAAAGTATCCAAGGTAAACATGAAATTATCATCCATAAATGAGATCATACCACTATACCCTGAAGTTTTCTCTGAGGGTATAGGTACAGTAGCAAATAGCCAAGCCTCATTAGCACTGCAACCCGAGGCAGCTCCGAAGTTCATGTCTCCCAGGAAAATTCCGTTTGCATTGAAGCCTGCTGTAGGACAAGAGATTCGCAGATTGGAGGCTGAAGGAACCTGGGAGAAGGTTAATTATTGAAATTGGCGTACACCTTTAGTACCAATAGCAAAAAGAGATGGCAGTGTAAGACTATGCGGAGATTATAAAGTAACTGTAAATCCACAACTGCAGGTTGCACAACATCCGCTTCCAAATATTCAGGATATGTTAGCTGCTATAGGCGATTGCAGAGTATTTTCAAAGATTGATTTAAAATCTGCATTTTTACAATTAATGATGGACGATAAGTCACAAGAGATTTGTACACAACACTCATTTAGGGTTGTTCAGGCCAAAAAGACTGCCATTTGGAATAGCATCAAGTCCAGCTATATGGCAGCAAACAATGGACAAGATATTCCATGCCTTACCTGGAGTATTTTGTTTTGTAGATGATATTTTGGTAGCAGGAAAGGATGAAAAAGAACATCTTGAAAGATTATTGGCTGTTTTAGATAGAATCAAGGAAAATGGAATGAAAACACGCAAAAGTAAATGTCACTTTGTAAAATCCCTTGAGTATTTAGGCTTCAAAAGTGATAAGACAGATGAAAAAGTGCCAGAGAATGTTAAAGAATTACAGTCATTTTTAGGGTTAGTCACATTTTATGGTAAATTTGTTAAGAATCTAGCCACTATTGCTAGCCCATTGTATAGTTTGACCGCAAAAGAAGTTCCATGAAACTGGTCAGTAAAATGTCAAGAAGCTTTTGACAGGATTAAGGCTGAGATAACTAAAGAAACATTTCTGGTACACTACAATAAAGATTTGCCTGTAAAACTAGTGTGTGATGCATTGCAAGTAGGGTTAGATGCAGTATTAGCTCACGTTATGGATGGTACTGAAAGACCCATTGCTTTTGCATCAAGACTACTGAATAAGGCAGAACAGATATTTTCAGATAGAGAAAGAAGGATTAGCTTTGGTTTATGGTGTTAAAAAGTTCCACATGTACCTTTATGGCAGAAAGACCTTTACATTAGTAACGGATCACAAGCCACTATTAGCCATTTTAGGACCAAAGAAGAGTCTGCCGGAATTAGTAGCAGCTCGTTTACACAGGTCAATAACCCTAGCTGCCTATAACTATGACATAGAGTATAGGTCAACAGCCAAGATGGGGAATGCAGATGCTCTATCGAGACTGCCAGTCGATCAGGCTTCCAGTGAGGAATCATCGAGCATTTTGTTGGTAGACGCATGCGAGTTGCCGGTTACATCGAAGCAAATTGCAAGTCAGACTAAGAGTGATCCCATATTATCAAGGGTTTTACAGTGTTTGTCACTAAATAATAAGGACGTATTGTCGGAGCAGCGATACAAGCCATTTACAGACGTGTGGTCAGAGTTGTCAGTT
>NC_091565.1:22976056-22978556 GCF_042767895.1 Penaeus vannamei
TGGTGAATATGATGCAGTGGCAGTACAATGTTACACTTCCTCCCAGAGTAAATCCCATGTCACTATTGCCAAGATTTGCTTCCATAGAGAAGACCTCCCCCATGAGGTTTATATTGGTGGATTGTCTTATTATGTCTGACAATATTAACCCCTTCCTCATCAATGTCCGAAATGTTGGCATTTTGACCACCCAGTCAAAAATTGTCACTTCACAGCCCGCTGCCCTCTGTGTGCCCAACCTTGTCAGAACCATTCAAATTGCCCTGCTCAGTCACGTACATGCGCCAATTGTGTTTTATAGTAGCTGCCCTGCCTCTAAGTTTGAATGTGAAGTAGCAGTCCTCAGATTTAAACTAGGCCTCACTCTACATTATTCCAGACAGAAAGCATGATGACAGCCTCACAAGGCACTGCAAAGCCTGTGATGCCACAGGGTACTTCTACAATCATGTGCAGTTATTGCCATTGGTACCTTGCAACCAGGTACCAGCTACACCTCAGAATACCATGTGAATACCACAGAATGCATCAAGATTGACGCAGAGATCAGAATTCTAAAAAAAAAAAAGATAAATAAATAAATAAAAAAATAAAAAAACTAAAAAAAAATAATAATAAATAAATAAATATGGGGAAAAGTATCCTCAACTTCAAAGCCCGATATCTCAAAACTACACCTTTGTCGACATTCGTTGTTGTTTCTCCACAACTATGTGGGTGATTTTAATGGGGTTTGGATCATTTGAAAGTGAATGAATTTGCGATTTTCTCGACGATTTGTTTTTCATTTCAGGGGATGAAAGTCCATTTATCATAATTTATATACGTATCAATGAACATTTCAATTTTTTTTTTATTTATTTATTTATTTATTTATTTATTTTTTTTTTTTACACTAAACGAAGAGGAAATGTCAAAATCAAATTGTGTCTATTTTAGGTATTGCTATAGACTATATGTGGTAATTTTTTAAACAAGTTCGGTCAATGGATAAGTGAGATTTATTATTTTAAAAAATTTTCCACTTTTTTTTATTTTTATTTTTTTTTTATAGTAACTTCATTGTTTAATATCCAAATAGTACGAAACTTGTTGGTGTATATCGTAGTATATGTATATATAACATATAAAAAAATTGCAAAAATATGATCATGATTAACGAAGTTCGTTCTCGGGTGTGACAGCCCCCTTAATTGCACTACCTCCTTAACTTAACTTATTGCCAACAAAAAATAACGGAGCTACGGCGTATTGTATTTGGCACCTTGCCAAAGTTTGTTATCTCTTATTTTTTTCTGAATCTAATGATATTATATATAAAAAAAATGCTTATTTAGTGTACATAGCAATGCAATGATTACCAAGTCAATAGGAATTTTCATTTTCAATAGGGACGTTATTCTGTAAAGGTATGTAATTTTTTTTTGTTCGTTCATAAAAGTAGATTTTTTTGTCTGAAAAGTTTAATAAATGCATTTTACCATAGAGACAACTAATCTAAACCAGATAAAAGCCTTATTTTATATATATATATATATATATATATATATATATTTTTTTTTTTTTTTTTTTTTTTTTTTTTTTCATTTTATTATTATTTTTTATTTATTTTTTTTATTATTATTATTTTTTTTGAAGAAATGTGGAACTGTGGATGGCAACATTAGTACCAAATCATCCTAATTATAAAGTCCTGGCATGAAGACAATGTAGTGGTTCAATTTTGAGAATTTTAAAAGCATATGAATTTAGTACATTGAATTCGAGAACTTACGAAAGTCGTTGAATATTTCCCATGCCTCACATGGGGGGGGGGGGAGATGGTCATTGGGTGTTTATAATTTTTGAGGAGGATCACATGTACGTGAACGCACGCACATAAAGTTAAAAAGATTAATCATCATCATTTAGTAGGCCTACATTGACTTTCATATCTAAATAATAAAATATATTAGTTATCCCTCTCATACCATTTTCTTTGATAATTGTCAATATTAACAGATTGCAAAGGAGAACAAGTGTAGAGTTTATGATTACCCATTTGCACCCATTAACTTTACTAAGAAGTGCATAAAATCATGCAGACGCCTAGGTGTTGTGGGATATTTGCCAATTTATGGTACCTAAGACTTACGGTAATGTCTAAACATATTCATTTTTACCGGGAACGCACGAAACGGATGCGATAGGTTTTTGAACGCCAGATGAAGACTACGCATATAACTGAGCTCAAAATTCCATATAGTTTTTATTTCAGAGCAGGTATTATTGAGTACTATCATCTTCAATATGAAATAATCTTTATCTCGCTTATGCATCCTAAGTTCAGAAATCTGACATTTAGGTAACATTCGTATTGAATTGGTCTTCACAATGGTAACTACCAATTTCAAATCAATTCAAATTTTCCCCATGCTGTGATGTACCAACCGTTGAGCGAAATGGAAGGGAAATATTTCAATCCTTACTTATAAGGATCACACTGATTTGTGATTTTTCA
>NC_091565.1:23001056-23003556 GCF_042767895.1 Penaeus vannamei
GTTCCCCTTACAAAAACTATCAAACTCACTTGAAACAGAGGTCCGTTATCCGACACAATTTGCTCAGGAATACCATGTGTTGCAAATAGGGACATGAGCACTTTCACGGTGCTATATGCAGTTGTAGAGGTCATGGCGATATTTATTCCTTCTGAATAAGAATGATGACTCTAAATGCACTTTTGGTATATCTTTTTTCCTCCACTCAAAAGGTTCGGACACATCTGTACCTGGGGTCGAGTTAAAGTAACTTCAGGCCCCTTAATAAATGAGTCAACTACAATCAAGAAAGTGTGACCTCGAAATGGACCTGCAAAGTCAATGTGTCTCCCAAGGGTGTGTCTTACATGGAGCTGGATTGTTCTGCTGGAATGCACATCCCTCACAATTTCTTACATGAGTCGTAATGTCATTGTCAATACCAGGCCACCACACAAAAGTACGAGCAATTGCCTTTGTGAGTACAATACCTTGGTGTTCGGCATGTAACTCCGCAAGAACTCTGCCTTTCAAACGGTCCGGAATTATTACCCTGGTTTTTCTCAATATACAATCCTGTACAACTGACAACTCTGACCACACGTCTGTAAATGGCTTGTATTGCTGCTCCGACAATACATCATTATTATTTAGTGGCAAACACTGTAAAACCCTTGATAATATGGGATCGCTCTTAGTCTGACTTGCAATTTGCTTCGATGTAACCGGAAATCGCATGCGTCTACCAACAAAATGCTCGATGATTCCTCACTGGAAGCCTGATCGACTGGCAGTCTCGACAGAGCACATGCATTCCCCATCTTGGCTGTTGACCTATACTCTATGCCATAGTTATAGGCAGCTAGGGTTATTGACCATCTGTGTAAACGAGCTGCTACAAATTCCGGCAGACTCTTCTTTGGTCCTAAAATGGCTAATAGTGGCTTGTGATCCGTTACTAATGTAAAGGTCGTTCTGCCATAGAGGTACATGTGGAACTTTTTAACACCATAAACCAAAGCTAATCCCTCTTTCTCAATCTGAGAATATCTCTGTTCTGCCTTATTCAGTAGTCTTGATGCAAAAGCAATGGGTCTTTCAGTACCATCCATAACGTGAGCTAATACTGCATCTAACCCTACTTGCAATGCATCACACACTAGTTTTACAGGCAAATCTTTATTGTAGTGTACCAGAAATGTTTCTTTAGTTATCTCAGCCTTAATCCTGTCAAAAGCTTCTTGACATTTTACTGACCAGTTCCATGGAACTTCTTTTGCGGTCAAACTATACAATGGGCTAGCAATAGTGGCTAGATTCTTAACAAATTTACCATAAAATGTGACTAACCCTAAAAATGACTGTAATTCTTTAACATTCTCTGGCACTTTTTCATCTGTCTTATCACTTTTGAAGCCTAAATACTCAAGGGATTTTACAAAGAAGTGACATTTACTTTTGCGTGTTTTCATTCCATTTTCCTTGATTCTATCTAAAACAGCCAATAATCTTTCAAGATGTTCTTTTTCATCCTTTCCTGCTACCAAAATATCATCTACAAAACAAAATACTCCAGGTAAGGCATGGAATATCTTGTCCATTGTTTGCTGCCATATAGCTGGACTTGATGCTATTCCAAATGGCAGTCTTTTTGGCCTGAACAACCCTAAATGAGTGTTGTGTACAAATCTCTTGTGACTTATCGTCCATCATTAATTGTAAAAATGCAGATTTTAAATCAATCTTTGAAAATACTCTGCAATCGCCTATAGCAGCTAACATATCCTGAATATTTGGAAGCGGATGTTGTGCAACCTGCAGTTGTGGATTTACAGTTACTTTATAATCTCCGCATAGTCTTACACTGCCATCTCTTTTTGCTATTGGTACTAAAGGTGTACGCCAATTTCAATAATTAACCTTCTCCCAGGTTCCTTCAGCCTCCAATCTGCGAATCTCTTGTCCTACAGCAGGCTTCAATGCAAACGGAATTTTCCTGGGAGACATGAACTTCGGAGCTGCCTCGGGTTGCAGTGCTAATGAGGCTTGGCTATTTGCTACTGTACCTATACCCTCAGAGAAAACTTCAGGGTATAGTGGTATGATCTCATTTATGGATGATAATTTCATGTTTACCTTGGATACTTTCTCAAACACCTTTGGTCAATTAAAGTTAATTTGGGATAACCATTGCAATCCTAAAAGACATTCGTCTCTCTCTTTCACAACATATAAAGGTAAATCTTCATGCACCTGATCTTCATACTTTACCATTACTTTAGCCATACCCTTTACGGTCAACCCATGTGACCCATATGTCTGCAGTCCTTTATCTGCTGGCTGCATCTTAATACCAGGAATTGTCTTAGCTATATAATCCGGCAAGATAGTAACATCTGCCCCTGTATCTAGCTGCATTACTACTGGTTTGCCATTTAATTGAACATCTATATATATTCTTTTCTTTCTACCCCCAATATACTTAATGGAAAATACCCAATCTTTGCCTGAATCAAAGTCA
>NC_091565.1:23011056-23013556 GCF_042767895.1 Penaeus vannamei
GCGACAAGGTCACCACCGGTCCCCCGGACGCAAGCGCCACTACCGGCCACTCAATCACAGGTAAAGCCGCGACCCCCCCAGCTCCCGCCAGCGACAAGGTCACCACCGGTCCCCCGGACGCAAGCGCCACTACCGGCCACTCAATCACAGGTAAAGCCGCGACCCCCCCAGCTCCCGCCAGCGACAAGGTCACCACCGGTCCCCCGGACGCAAGCGCCACTACCGGCCACTCAATCACTGGTAAAGCCGCGACCCCCCCAGCTCCCGCCAGCGACAAGGTCACCACCGGTCCCCCGGACGCAAGCGCCACTACCGGCCACTCAATCACAGGTAAAGCCGCGACCCCCCTAGCTCCCGCCAGCGACAAGGTCACCACCGGTCCCCCGGACGCAAGCGCCACTACCGGCCACTCAATCACAGGTAAAGCCGCGACCCCCCCAGCTCCCGCCAACGACAAGGTCACCACCGGTCCCCCGGACGCAAGCGCCACTACCGGCCACTCAATCACAGGTAAAGCCGCGACCCCCCCAGCTCCCGCCAGCGACAAGGTCACCACCGGTCCCCCGGACGCAAGCGCCACTACCGGCCACTCAATCACAGGTAAAGCCGCGACCCCCCCAGCTCCCGCCAGCGACAAGGTCACCACCGGTCCCCCGGACGCAAGCGCCACTACCGCTACTCCATCGGGCTCCACACAGCCGAAGGTCACACCCACACCAAGTTACAAGAACCTCACCCCATCAACGGCCGCCTCAGAACGCACTTCCCTCGGTAATCACTCGCACGTTTGGGACTGTTGGCGTCCCACCTATGGTTGCATCGTTCAAGGCCGAGGCCGACTCCTTATCCGCACTCCCGTGCATATCTCCCGTTTGGTTGTTTCCCTCACACCTGAAGACGAGCTTCCCTCAGCACCCCCGCACGTATCCGAGACTATTGGTGTCTCCCGTTCGGTTGTTTCTCTTAAACCTGAGGATGGACTTCCCTCAGTACCCTCCCGCGTAACCGTGATTTGCTATGATTCCGCCGTGGACATTCGTGTAAAACCTGAGGACGGACTTCCCTCAGAAATTCTTCGCGCATCCGAAGCAAGTGACGCCTCCATCCGAACATTTTTTTTTCAGGGCCGAGGCTTACCGCCCCCTACCCCACCCCCGTACTCGTCCGCGAATTCCTTCAACCCCAACATTGGATATTCGATTTTTTTTTGTATATGTATGTTTTTTTTTTTTTTAGTTCCCTTCGCGGATTGTTTGGTGCCGGCGAGCGTGCCATCTACGGTTGGCACGGCATTGATGATTTCAGACTGAGTGAGCGTCTCGCGTCGGTCGCCCTACCCATGCCACGAGGCAAAGGCTGGTCACTGTTTACGCTTGATCAACGTCAACGAGACCCCTGTCCGCCTCGAGCGTGCCAGGGAGTGCCTTACTGCAAGGTCACGCATCCCCAGGTAGCTGTGCTCGACCTTCCCACGCCTACTAGTGCCACCTCTGTTACACATGCCCTTGGCCTGCCGACACCTGCAGCACCGGTTGCTTCGCATACACTGTCGATCGTTTTACCTTCGGTAGAGACTGAGATTGTACTCCTGCACCGCGTTATTTTCTGTTTGTTCTATCAATTTACGCTGATCCCGGACTGTCCCACTGGACCGTTACACGAAACCAACATATACACAGACCAGTCGCAACGACGCCCGGACTGACCTCACGGTCGGCTCTGCACTCACCCCCCACGAGCTTTGCCAACTCAGCTTCCGATTCTGCATACTGTCTCCTCTGACCGCTTCCTTTGCTCACACAGTAGATTATACCCTGGTCGACCCACTGACCTCTCCCTCATTGTTGAAGGGATTGGCCTTTCTTCCATGAATATTTGTATGTTATTTGCACTAGTTTCGTTTTATCAAATCCCCTCCCTCACTTCACACTGCCTTTTTTTTTTTTGATTCTCTGTTCGTTGTTTTCGTTTTCTGTCACTATATCAACACACCGACTGCCCATCCAGATTGACAGTGCAAACACTGTCAGCGCTTAGACGTCATGCATTTGATTGCCTTGTCACTGATTGTGCTCCTGCCAAGGTTACCTATCCATTCTATATGATGCTGTCACATGTATTATGTTCCATTGTATTCACATACGTACCCATTTTTTTTGCTGCCCATTTACTACGGTGTGTATTTTCATTTACTCCTTGTATCAGCTACTCATTTATTATCGTAATGGGCCTGATTTTAGCCATTACTTCGCGTGTTTTTTATGATTTTAGATATGGTTATTCTAGTTAGCTTAGTTTTTATTTGCGCCTTATTACATTCTCTGACACCCGTGTGTGGCGGGGGACCGCCACGGTAGCGTGACCGAGCGATGTAATACTCATGTTATCTATATGTCTAAACACTCAAGTGCCACTCTCTCCCCCTTCTACTGTACACATAATATACTATATATCCTTACACTTACCCTATACAAGTATATCAGCCACACGTACCCCACGC
>NC_091565.1:23031056-23033556 GCF_042767895.1 Penaeus vannamei
ACTAAGGAGAACAATGTCGTCTGCAAATCTTAGGTTGTTTAGGTGTTCGTCTCCCATTTTGATACCCTTCCCTTCCCATTCTAGTTTCTTGAATATTTCCTCGAGGCAGGCTGTAAACAGCTTTGGTGAGATGGTGTCGCCCTGTCTAACGCCTTTTTTAATTGGTATTTTATCGGTTTCTGTGTGGAGCTTGATGGTTGCTGTCACATGTAATATATCTTCCAATATATTACAATATACCTCCTCAACTCCCTGTTGTTGAATAGCACCTAATACTGCTGGTATTTGTACAGAGTCAAATGCCTTTTCATAATCGATGAATGCCATACACAGGGGTTTCCTATATTCGTTTACTTTTTCTATTATTTGGGTGAGCGTGTGGATGTGATCTGTTGTTGAGAATCCGCTGCGGAAGCCTGCCTGTTCTCTAGGCTGGCTGGAATCCAGACTGTCAGAGATGCGAGCTGTAATGACTTTCGTGAACAGTTTGTAAGTAACCGAAAGGAGGCTTATGGGTCGGTAATTTTTTAAATCCTTTTTATCGCCTTTTTTGTGTAACAAGATAATTGTTGCATTTTTCCAGGCTTTCGGAGTTTTTCCGCTGAGAAGACATTTGTTAAAAAGATTGGCTAGTTTCACTGTTGCGATGTCTCCTGCATCTAATATGAGGTCTATACTAATTCCGACTTCGCCTGGTGTTTTCCCTCTCTTCATGGCTTTAAGTGCTCTTTTTATTTCTTCTTTTGTGATATTAGGTACGTCGCTAGTTACCGCGTTTGGTTCTATTTGTGGCTGTTCGTTTGAGTTGTATAGATCCCTGTAAAAGTCTTCCACTACTTTGATGATTTCGTTCCTGTTATATGTTACTTCTCCGTCTGGTTTCTTAATTGCATACATTTGATTTCTCCTTATTCCTAGTCTTCTTTTAGCTGCTTTCATGCTGGTACCTGAAATCACTGCTTCATTTATTATTTGAGTATTGAATTTCCGTACATCTTCCCTCTTCTTTTTATTTATGGTCTTTGTTAGTTCAACCAATTCTATCTTGTCCCTATTTGACGATACTTTCATGTCTCTACGTTTTTGCATAAGCTGTTTAGTTTCTACCGAGAGCTTGCTGGAGCTTCGATTGTCTTTCTTTCCGCCTACTTCAAGTGCAGCTTCTTTTATTATGTCATTGAACTGTTTATTGATTTGGTCGATGTTGAGATCTTCGTCGCGGAGGAGTGAATATCTGTTTTGGATGTTTAGGCTAAATTCTGTTGCTCTGATCCTCAAGTTAGCCAAGTTAAGTTTGGCTGTGGTTTACTCATTAGTTTGTTCCTTTCCCTTCTGAGATGTATTTTAATTTCGCCTCTCACCATTCTATGGTCGCTGCCTACATTTACTTTATTTATAACCTCTACATTTTTTATTATATCGCGCCAATTTGAAATTATGAAGTCAATTTCGTTTTTGACGTCAGAAGGCGACTTCCATGTCCACTTCCGTTCTAGTCTTTTTTCGAAGAATGTATTCATGATACTGAGTGATCGAGCCTCTGCAAAGTCGACTAGCATTTGTCCCCTCTCGTTCCTAGTGCCTGTTCCATGGTTCCCTACTGCGGTTTCACCCTCTGTCTTTTGACCTATTTTGGCATTAAAATCCCCCATAATTATTGTGAAATGGGTTTTTGTTCTCTCGCTGGCTAAATGAACATCTTCATAGAAGCTCTCTATTTCTTCCTCACTGTGGCTGCAGGTTGGAGCATAGACTTGAATAATTTTTAAGTTGTACCTAGTGTTTAGTTTTATTGTTTTATTGTAAATATAGTCTTTATTTATAAACAGAATGTAAGATGTCAGAAATAAGCAGAAAAAGCCTTCTGCCACTCTTTCGCTGACACTATAGAATTCTACAATGTTCTTTTCTAAGCGTTTGTGTATTAAGAATCCTACCCCTAATTCCTGTTTACTACCCAGAGGTTTTCCTCTCCAATAGAGCACGTGTCCCTCATTTATTAACTTCTGCTCTTCACCTAGTCTTCTAACTTTGCAGAGTCCTACTACATCCCATTTAATGGAGGAGAGTTCCTCTAGTAAAGCTAGTAAGTCGGATTCAGTTCTCATGGTCCTTATATTGTATGTGCAAAGGTTCATCAACGTGGGGCGGCCTGTCTTTACCCGGACATTTTTAGCACCCCCTGCTCCGGAGCGATCCTGATCGCCGCCGTAACCAGGGGCTCCTTTGCCTCCGGGGAATGAGGGCCATGGCTGGATGCGTTTTTCATGGAGGTGGACAGCCGATTTACCTCCCACCTACTGGCTTAGGTGTATCTTGGTGAGAGGGGAGTAATCTAGCCGGCATGCCATTGATAAGTCCCCCCAGCAGGTTTGGTCCTACCTGGAGTGGACTTAGGAGCGGCAATGCACGGCCTGCTCACTACTCCCGTGAGCTGGCCTTAATTATCAGAAGTGTATATATGTTTTATTTTATTTTATTTATTTATTAACTTAATTTG
>NC_091565.1:23053556-23058556 GCF_042767895.1 Penaeus vannamei
AGGTGGCGATATCTCTTAAATTTATCGCGGTTTAACAAAGGGTCACACAACAAGAGTGGTTAATTTTTTAGAGGACGAAACGGGAAGTTTCGAGCCAGGCGAGGAAAGTTATTGGTCTCCGGTGTAGTTGCGTCATCTTCTCGGTGTCGTGTTGCTATTGCTGGTGTACCGAATGCAAGATCAGGGGCCCCTCTCCTACCTGCTGAACTTAATGGGAAGGTCGCACACTTTTTCCTTGATACAGGAAGTTGCATCAGTCTCGTGAGTAAACGGGTATTAGAGGAGTTTCAGCTCACACACACACACACACACACACACACACACACACACACACACACACACACACACATATATATATATACATATACCAGCTAATGTTTGTATTAGAGGCGTGACAGGCTCTCAGCTAGGTGTAATTGGGATTACTTATGTAACATTGAGGTTTGGAAACATCAAATTTCCTCATCACTTCGTCGTAGTCAAGGGTTATCAAAGTTTTCAAGGCCATTTGCTTCTTGGCCAAGATTTTCTACATCATTTTGGCATGGTTTTGCGACCACAGCAGAATGAGGTGGAAATTAGTGGCCAGGTTTATAAGCTAAATGAACCGAGTTCCATCTGGAAGCATGCTACAGACAATTCACGCACAAACATCGCCAACACATCGCCTCGTTCATCAAAACATAATGTGGGTTGACAACGATGGTTTGGCACACAGTCACACGGGTCTGTAGAAATACCACTTTTTCATGATGTTCTGATTAATGAGACCTCCTCGGCAAGTAATAATGGTACATTCTTGGTCCTCCCCGAAAATTGTCGTGTAAAAGGGACATGTGTTCTTCCCTCTCTGTATACCTTGTGGGATGGAAGTACACAAGTCCATGTGATGAACTTAACACCCGCCCCTTTGTCTATAGATAGTGGTGTTAGGTTAATTGATTGTGAGATTAGGGATCTTCCAATCGCTGAATTTGAGCTCCCTGTGTTAGTTTTCTCTGGTGCTGTTGTTTCTTATAATTCCACCGATTCAGCTGACCCGTTCGCTGCAGCATTAGCAAAGGCTATGCAGGGACCATTCGTGTTTAGCGAGGGTAAGATGTTCAGTAAATTACTAAATCAATTCCCCAACATTTTACCGACCAAGGACCGTCCATTAGGCAGAACTCATATGGTTGAACACTATAACTAGAGCATGGAGCTAAATCTGTGTATATTCCGGCATACAAAATCCCGCACAGTAGGCGTCAGATACTTGAGGATGAAATACGTGGTATGCTGCAGCAAGGGATAATCCAGTTCTTCGATTAGCCCATGGTCAGCGCCGATGTTGCAAGTTCCGAAGCGTCAGCATGGTTTTCGTCCTGTGTGTGATTTTCGGCGACCTTTTCCTATTCCTAACCTTCGCCAACTCTTGTAAGACATTGGTGGAGATAATAAGATTTTCTCCTCAATTGATCTGGCGAAAGATTTCCTTCAGGTCCCCCTGGCAGAGGACAGCCAACCGTACACTGCATTTTCAACGCATGTGGGTCACTTTGAGTTCCTTGTATCACCCATGGGTCTCAAGAACTCTTCTTTGACGTCTAGTCGTCATATGTCACTCGTCCTGCAGGGTTTAATTAATGATCAGGTGCTAGTCTACTTACACATTTTGGTTTGTTCACTTTCAATTAGGGACCATGAAATGCAAGTTCTTCCAGTCGCGCTTGGATTTCCTTGGTCACTCGATTAGTGTTGCAGGTATTGCCCCTAACGAGGCCAAGGTCAAAGCTGTCAGTATGTTCACCATTCCCTCTGATGTAACACATATTTCCAAAAGTTGGTAAATACGTAAAAATAGCAAAACAATCTTGTCTTCAAAAATTAATTCAGATCATGTATAGCAGCAGTAGCTTATGATTGAAGTGTTGGGTAGTCTCAGTTCTTTGCTTTGAGAAGCATTTTTAACCATACATTAGTACTGGCAGTATTTGTAATGGGTAATAAGTATCCTCGGATGGCATTCTGAGAATCTTGTACTGTATTCACAATGCCAGATGGAAGAAGTGCGGCCAGTGGGAGGAAGTCGACTCCTTTCTGTTTTCATTTTGAGAGCATTCCTGGGGTTAGCTGGTTTTTATAGGCCTTTCATCAAGGATTATGGGAGGAACGCTGCACCATTGACATACTTCCTCAAGAAAGATGTCCCGTGGCGCTGGGACGAGCAGGTCAATGCATTTAGAAAAAGAATTCTTTATCACATGCTCTCCCTTCCTTGCATTTCCGAAGTTTGACCTCCCCTTCATTCTCCATACAGACGCGTCAAATGGGCTAGGTAGGGTTTTAATTCAGGAGCACGAAGGGAACTTGTGTCCCGTCGGGAGTGCTAGTAGCGTTCTCACCAATACAGAGAGGAATTACTTAGTCACCGATAGGGAAATGTTAACGATTGTATGGGCTCAAGTATTTCCGAGTTATAATACTAAGATACAAGGTCATGGTCCACATGGACCACATGTCACACATCGCTAAATGGTAATGATCCATATGGTCATAGGGAACGTTATCAGGACACTTTGGGCGATATCGATGTGACATTCATGTATATTCAGAGCCGCGCAAATGTCGCCGCCGACACGTTGTCACGCGCGCTAATCGAAGCTTCGCACCATTTGAGGCGGGACGACGCTGCAGATTTCCCCCCTTCATTTAGCTTGCCTTTGTCAGCTGTTATGAATAGTGCTTCACAGGTTCCCCCCCTAGAACTACTGCATAAAGACGAGGTATATGCTACCCAACGCGCCGATGAGAGGTTCGGCCAGGTCATACAAGCTTTAAGGTACGGTAGATCCCAAGTTGAAAGGGTTATCGGTTAAGGAATTTTTTCTTGATACAGGACTTTTCATGCAGAGATCTCAACCGAAACGAATTAGGAGTCGTAGGAAGATTGTCCGGCACGTCCTGGTGGTACCAGAAAGTTTAGTGCCGAGTGTGTTGACTTATGCACATGAATCCCGTGAAGAAGCGCATTGTGGTATTCATAAGGCTATACATTTGATATGTAACCGATTTTATTTTCCTCGATTAAATGAAAGGGTAGCAAAACTCGTCAGTTCTTGCAAGACGTGTCCCTTGTTTAAAGGTTACACAAGTGATCCTGCACCTGCACTAAAATTTGACATTCCAGATTTTCCATGGCAGAAAGTGTCATGTGACACTTTGTCAAGTTTCACCATATCACACTCTGGCAACAAACACATCCCTGTGTTTGTGGACAATTTTTCTCGCTACTGCGAGTTGGTGGCAGTACCATCAAAAGCTGCTGTGCACGTCATGAAAGCATTTAAGGACATCATTTGTTGCCGCCACGGCTGTCCACAATATTTAAGCTCAGATAATGGTACCGAGTTTGTCAATCAGGTGTTAGCCAGTTTCGCACAGCAGCTGAATGTGACGTTTTGCTGTTCCGCCCCCAGGCAAATGGTGTTACCGAATGTCTTAATAGATCTATCCTTACAATTCTGTGTCAATTGGTGGACGACAGCAAGGACGATTGGGATGCTCTTTTTACCCACCGTCCAGTCGGCAATCAATTCTATCTTTCATTCTTCTATGGGCGATAGCCCGCACTTTCTTCTCACGGGGCAAGACAAGTGGTTGCTATACGAACTCTTGGAAATGAAACTCTGTCCCCTCTATGCGGACAACTGTGCCAATTATTTGGTTTCTCGGCAACAGCAAGCATTCCAGCAGGCAAAGGCGCTTCTGACTAGATCGCGTGATAGGATCATTGAGTACCAGCATAAAATCGCTCGTGCAAAGAGTATCGGAGTCGGTGCTTTGGTATTTAAGAGAAATCATGCGCATAATACTATTCGGCCTAAGCTTAGTCCATTATTTATGGGACCCTACAGAGTTGTGGCAGTAAAGAACAACAAGGGAGTGTAAGTTTGTTGCTAATGACTCTGCGCAGTGGTTGCACTTTGACGTACTGAAGCTAGCTGAACAGTATTATCAGTGCCAGGAACCAAAGGTTGTCCCCTCTCATTACCATTTATGCTTTTGCACATCATGCTGCATTAATTTCCTTTTATCAGTCTTCAAGAGAGCGTATTAGTCAGATATCATATGTAATTACTGTAGATTTTTGTCATTCATGGTTAATTTTTGCTAATTTAATACATTTTATCGAACCACAAATGTATGTTCACCTGCATCGCTCACTCTCGGTCTGAACATTATCACTTCTTTGGTATATTGTCTTACATAGACTCTCGTAGCTGGCAATTGTGATACAGCATAGGTTTGCGTGATATGATATTCTTTCATGCTTCTCTTGCGAGTGGTGAGTGATTTCTGGCTCTTCCTTCCAGGATGCTGTCGACCATATTCTTTCTGGCACTCCTTGCGGGAGATTCTCACCGCCTGCCGCATAATGTGAAAGAAGCACCTGGTGCTATGATTGAAGACCTGGGGAAGGTTTTCCCCATAACCTCTCATGTGGAAGCCCGGTTCTCACTAATGCCACCACAACACCGCTGCTCATGCTATATCATAGGACTCAGTTACTTTCTCTCTGTGATAATATTACTCTTGACTCTTCTCTGGATGCACACGACATTCGTCTGTTCAATTGTATCTTATCCTCAACGATTGCGGATTTGGATTCCTTCGTGGGGCCTCTTAAGTCTTCCGATAGGGCCCGACGAGGATTACTCAATTTTAAAGGCAATATCGCGCACGGATTTTCGGAGTTGTGGATGACGACACTCTTGCATTCGAACTCAGGAAGCATAAGGGAAGCATATCGTCTGTAGCTCACAGTTTCGACTCGTCTGCTCACGTTGTGAACACGCTTGCGCATATCGTTCAGGATTTAGTTTCTGCTTTCAATAATGTTAGAGGCAAGGTCGGTCAACTTGCAGGGACTGTTAATGGTGTCTCATCTTACTTCTTTGACTTTAAGTGTCTTCTCTTGCCAGCATACAGTTAACAAAATTACACGGCGAGTGAATAAC
>NC_091565.1:23063556-23081056 GCF_042767895.1 Penaeus vannamei
TTTGACACACATCTACAAAATTCAAGCATACGATATGATCACAGATTAAACTTTATTATTACACTCCACATTCTTAATGAAAATACTATGTATTGTTCCTTGTCCACAAATTTCACTCAATACAAAAGTGAAATGAGAAAACTTGAGTTTGTAACGTGGACAGAATTACCTGACACAAAAATAATGCATGTTCCCCATCACAACATTTCCATAATAAAAAATATCGATGTGAGAGCAAAAAAAAAAAAAAAAAAAAAAAAAAAAAAAAAAAAAAAAAGTAAACTAGCATACCTTTTACATTTACTTTATTTACTTTACTTTACATTTACATATGAAATGAAACCGACAAACCTCCTTAAGTGAAAGTTTTGGTCAGCACTCAACGGTATACGACATTTGCCATTTTTTCTGTATTCAGTTATAGATACATTTCTCAGCCATTATATTTTGAAAATATTTAGCTTTTAATATTTCGAATTAAAACTGCTTCGAGTCTTTAATAACAATCTACCAATCAGTGCTGGGAGGCCGTGCGCATTATGCAACTTTTCTGTTTGAGTGTGCCAAGTCTAAAAAAGTGTACTACTACTTATGTTCTTTTCTTGCATATGTACAGCAAAGTATTCAATTAATCTATTGCTAGAAAACTTATTAATAATAAATTATAACATAGATGCTAATTAAAGAAAACGCTATCGACGTTTGTAGAGCAAAATCAGCGAAACGTGGCACCACGGCATGTTTTCCGGGCCACATCAGCCTGAGTCGGCGTTTGACAAGCCGCGGTCTCCACTTTGCACTCGATCAGCTGTTCTACGCTCGTACCACAAGGCAGCCTCTCTCGCCTCGCAAAATGGCCAAGAATAACCTCCGAGACAAGCTAGATGGCAATGAACTCGACCTGAGTATGATGAGCCTGACGGAAGTGCCAGTGAAAGAAATTGTAAGTAAGAGAATAATAAGGAGTTCCCATTAGTTTGTGTTTATGTCAATTGGGTGCCAATAGTCATTGCAATGCTTCTCTGATTATGAAAGTCGGAAGTCTGGGTATTTTAAGGAAAGTGAAGAAAGTCATCGTTTCTTGTAGCAATTCCCGGAGACTTGACGTACGATCGAGGATATTTGAGAGTTGTAGAATATCTCCAGAAGGTTTCGTAGTTACCAGTTTGCTAACTATGCTGTACACGCGAGGTGATTTAACTGAACTACAGATGTGGGTATTGGTCAAAATTCTGCCAGCCGCCTTTTAGACGAAAAATAACATATGCAAATGATAAAGCGAGTGATTCTAAGAAACTTTTCTTCTATGTACTTCCTTCGCAACTCAAAACTAACGAAGTTATTGGACACATAAGTGTCCGTGAGCCCGTTATGAAGTACTATCTCAATATTTTAAAAATCGCCATCCGATATCCTTTCCTGTCTTTTGTAAACAAAACAATGATGCCGTTTCATTTTTGTACAATTATTCTAATCACCGAGATTCGTGCGTAGATAATGTCCACATAACGGTACACGAAGCAGATTTTGTGTCTGTATCAATATATATGACAATAGACCAGTAATACTCACATAATATTGAGTATTTACAATAACAAGTAAATTTCTTGTTCTGCGCAAACCGATGTGCCTCACCCATATTACGAGCAAAAGGGGCCTGAAGAAATGCGCGGGATTTTCAAAAACAAAAATGTTATCGCCTGAATTGCGAACGAAACATTTTGAAATATTTATTCGACACTACATGCGCGTGACATTGTCACGAAAGCCAATAGTATTACAGGAAATACTATTAACCAATCACGAGACACCGTGTGTGGAACAGGTATGTATAGTGGTAGAGTAAAGAATTAAGAATCGGCGATAGTAAATGAATCGTGTGTCAGAGTAAGACAGGAACACCATGCTTAACTAGCAATTACTGGCAAGGTAGCGATTATACTGTATGATAAACGGCGACAAATCCTGGCCAATGAAAACTGAGGAAAATGACGTCAGTATTTCTTGACCAATCAGAACTCGCTATTTTCGGAAAGTGTGCACCGGACAAAAAAAAACGTTCAGTGTCTGTCTGTCAACTGTGTGAGAAGGGTTTGGGTGTGAAATGTTGGAAAATATATAGCCGGCTGAAATGTTGATAAATCGCTATTTGCATTTTTCTGCAGAAAAACTACAACATCAACAATATTTGACTAAGTATACGGAGGTACAGCAATAGAAGGTTAGTAAGATTTAAATAGATTATAACGAGAACCGGCATATTACACACATTGCATATTGCACGAATATATATATACTCAAATATTTATAGAGTGCAACTAACTAATTCTTTGTCTTATTTTGCAATAAACGCAGGCAGATTATTAACAAACGCAATATTAATGATAAATATTAAACGTTAATTTCTTTTGTCTGTTGTATACATCGCCTTTGAATCGGTGTACAATAACCGCGCGCGCAATCAAATTGCCATAACGAATGGGGACCAGGATGACGTTGCGGGCATGTCACGGAAAAACTTCTGATGGGCGGGTCTCAATCTCAATCTCAACAATAATGAGCAGGGCGCTAAATGAGCGCGGGTGACGGAAAAGACTCGCAACGAGTGCACAAACCTTTTGGGAGTGTGATTTGTCTCGATTTGCGCATAGAAGGGGGCTCTAGCATTATTCCCATCGATAAACTAATGTTAAATGTAGCGTGCGACAGCAATAACTGAAAGAGCGGCGGCTCCATGGAGGACGCCGTGTCCATGCTGCGCAACCGTTCCTGCCCGATGTGAGCAGCACCGCAAATTTTAGGTAAAATTGAAAATTATGTAGGAATGAGGTTATCCGTTTGTGTGACGCGCGGTGATAGAGGGAAATGGACAACGCCATTTTATAGAACGGAAGAAATAGTAGGATGTATCATAGGTTAAGCTACAGCGGGCTCTTATCCAGCTATTAATGACGAAAATGTACCTCGCTCTTCAGGCTCATGGGCGTTCCTTCGCGGCAGACATACACGCTCGGGATATCGGCTATTTTTGTGTAATCAAAATTTATTGCTTTTGTATTGTGAGGCAACCAGACAAAAAGTAAGCCCAGATTTAACCGCACATTAGTAGACCGTAATTATATTGGTGAAACATGCGTCTTTTTTCCGTAGAGTTTAAACAAACACGATTTAAAGCTTTTGTTAGTTGTTTTGATATGTTTTGCTGTGTAAATCATGGAAATTTTTTCCCAAACATATTGCAAATCCTTCGCTTAAGCAACTCTGACGTCGAGAAGTACAAGTTGCGTCACTGCTTAAGCAGTCAGATGCGACGGAGAACAATAGCATTACAGCGCTAAACAGCGAAGGAATTATCCATTCCAAAAACAATCGTTTCGAAAGGAGGAGGCTGGCAGAATCTGAAATTTTACCCAGATGTGCACGCAGATATAATTTTCATGTATTCATTTTGCATGGCAAACTATGTATGAATATATGCTTGTGATATGTTGAATGATGCAGTAAGAACGAACTCTTAAATTAATTTACATTCAACTCGGTTGTATTTTGTTCTAGGGCCAAAAATACTAATTTGGGTAATTTTCTATATTACCTTAGCCTCTCCGATATCAATGTTATTGGTATCGTTGAATTCCTCTCACAGTCCACATTACAAATATATAATTTTTATTGCGCAGAAACCCCCTGTTAGTGACAAACTTGGCCCCGATAGCAGGGGAGGGCATGAAAGGTTCCAGGGAAGATGTGGGGTTAAATAACACTAATAACATAATCCACAGTGAAAATAACCATGGTTATTCACACGACTTTCCATTCCCTGCGACCCCCCCTGGGGGGGACTACCGTCCCCCAACCGCCGCCAAGGAAACAAAACCTCCACCACGTATTCCCGGCAGGCTAGAGCGTTACACAGTTATCGGCGATATCGGAGCTGGGGATGTATTACATTTACCTCGTAACATTCCTACTGAATTAGCATAATAACCTTGACAGAGTCAGTATTGTATACAGAGACGATTGTAGTATAATCAAGATGAACAAGGTATACCATGAACAGAAGAGCGGCGGTGGCCCGCTCTCTTTGGCTCGGTGGGTTTTGCGCCTTTCTCGATGCATCTTGTTTGTGTGCGCTCTATCCTGCCGGGAATACGTGGGGGATATTTTGTTTGCTTGGTGGGGGTTGAGGGTCGCAGGGGGCACAGCCCCCTGTAATGGAAAGTCATGTGAATAACAATGGTTATTTTCACTGTGGGTTATATTATTAGGGTAATTTTCTATATTGCGTCCGCCGCTCCGACATCGTTGCCCCTGCTATCGGGGCCAAGTTTGCCGCTAACGGGGGGTTTCCGCGCAATAAAACCTACATATTTGGATTGTACACAGTGAGATGAATCCAACCATACCAAAATCGTCGATATTGGAGAAGCGAAGGGAATGCAGAAAATTATCCTAATTTGGCTGCCTTAGCACATAAAGTAGACGATAGATGACAAATAGAAATTTTAAATTTTGTTTTTAAAAAGCAATCATGGCATGTAATACCTATGCTGGACCCTCTTGAAAAATCTGTTTTTAGAACTTACAAAATCATGTGAGAAGTGTGAAATTGTGATATTTGTTACTGAGAGTGACACACCCTTCAAAGGCAGTCCAAAAATCAGGGTATGACGCAAACCCAAAAACCCAACCTACCCTTTATATTCATTCCCTAGATGAGGGCAACCCCCCCTGTACTCCACATTGGTATAAGTTATCGAGAGGGACACACTGAGATAGAGGGAAATGAACACTGCCATCTCATAGTGTAAGAACTAGTCTTAGACAACATGGGTACAGCTGCAGCGGCTGTACTTGTACTGACTGAGTAACCAAATACTGGGATATGCCAAGGAGTACATTTGTTACTATGTGCTTGTCTGCAGTTCCATATTTATGCTGTCTTTGGTAATTCTTACAGAGAGCGACGCACCCTCCCAGAGACCAAGTCAAAAAAAGAAAAAAATGTTTTTCTGCATGAAATCCTATGATTTCATCGATTTTCAGTATTGTTTCTTCTGTGAATGAATCGTTCAGGAGATCGAGTACCATTTCTCCATCGACGATTTTGATTTGATAGTCCTGTTAGCAGGGGAGGGCATGAAGTATATCAGGGAAATTATGCGGTAAAACAAGCTTAAATAAGAATAATGATTTAAAAATGTGTAAAACTAACACAAAAAATGCTTAAAATCAGCCAATGAAACTCTACGAATGTAACCGCCATCTTTGAAATTTTACGGGCTGACGCGCCAGAAATCAAAAACTCTACGGGGACCCAACCCACATTTCGGCAAAACTCTAGGGGAATTCACACATTCCAATCCCCCCAAAAAAAACTATTGACCAATAAACCAACCTAATATATTAATACAAATTGCTTTAACTAGGTGTGCCCGAGGGGAGGGTTGATGGCTGGCAAGCCCCCAACACCCCCCAGGACACATTCTCTCCACCATGGTATGTACGGCAAGACAGAGCTGCATTCACACCGTAAAATAATAAACCAAATACCTTTATATCCAGAAATGTGTAACTTTCGTTTCTTTGTACTGTTGGGATTGCTTCGATTTTTAATCACCTTTTTCGTCATTTGGAACTCTTGAAGGGCTCAGTTATAAAACTGGGATGGTTACTAAAGTCTAATTATTCTTTGATGCCATTGTAAAAGTCTTAAAAAGAACCCAGAATTAACACAACACTGGAAACGCAATATTTTTCACTGGCTTTCAATCTCGAAATGAGCGGTATGGTGAGCTGTCAACCTGTGGCTGGCGCAAAAAAGTGTGAAACACTCCATGCGCAGGATTCTATATGAGGGTATAGATAGATATCATAATATGCAAATGAAGTATAATAACATTACTAAAAAACTTTTAAAGCATAAATGTGTACCAGCAGACACACAGATAATTAGCCAAATATCGTTTTGACAAACGTGTAATGAAACCCCCTTGGAGCCGGTTTTTTTTTTTTTTTGCGCATCGGGTTGGGTCTCCCCGGTGTCCTTGTGAATTTTGAGCTCGATCGGGCGAGCGGTTTCTCAGAAACTGCACATTGCTATATGTTGACAGTTGGAGTCATATTGTAGCCATATACTTTGATCTATGTAGGACTTTACTGACTTATATTGTTGAATAGACCATATTTTCTACTTGTGTGTGTCAGATTACTGTGTAAAGGAAGTTAGGTGTTTTCACGGGAGAAGAGAAATTCTGATTTTTTTGTTTTTTGTTTATTTCTCTAAAAATGAATGAAAACAAACAAAATCTACAATATTTACAAGACATTTACAATATTTACAAGACATTTAGATTATTCACAGGACGTGTACAACATTTACAAGACATTTACGATATTTACAAGACATTTACGATATTTACAAGACATTTACGATATTTACAAGACATTTACGATAGTTACAAGACATTTACGATATTTACAAGACATCCGTGGTATTTACAAGACATCCGCGGTATTCACAAGACATCCGCGGTATTCACAAGACATCCGCGGTATTCACAAGACATCCGCGGTATTCACAAGACATCCGCGGTATTCACAAGACATCCGCGGTATTCACAAGACATCCGCGGTATTCACAAGACATCCGCGGTATTCACAAGACATCCGCGGTATTCACAAGACATCCGCGGTATTCACAAGACATCCGCGGTATTCACAAGACATCCGCGGTATTCACAAGACTTACATAATATTTACATCACCTTATCAAAATTTCATGTAGAGTGGCGTGGTACTCCTTGAAGCATGGTGATGCACACACGGAGACTCCACAGGTGCGACACATCACCCGTGTCTCCTTCCTCTTCTTATTTCTGTTCCAACACTGGGAACATTGTCACCATCTTCGGAGGGGAGTGTCCTCTGGCATGTGTGGGGCAACAGGGGCAAAGCGAGCACGGGCGATGCGGTTCCTCCTTCCTCGGCGGTCTTCCTCCTTCAGGAGACTTCTCACAAGTTCCAACTTGAATTCTTGTTGAGCCATTTTTCTGCCAAGGAACCGGTGTACAGCCAGGGAATTGACCACAGCCATGTCCAAAAGGTTGAAAAATATTTTTTTGTACCATTTGATGGTTTTTCTCATGGACTTAGGAGCCTGAAAGTTGGTCACTGAAGTCAACTCCCTCCATGCCGTTGTTGTAGTCAGTTACAACCTTTGGCTTTATTTGTTGGATTCCTTGGCAGTTGGGAGGAAGAGCTACCATCTCGCTCGTGTGCACTGTGGAGAGCATGGTGACTGGCCTCTTGTCCAGCCACTGAAGGGCGAGCATACTCGAATCTGTACTTCGGAAGTCTACACTTCCTCGCCCTTTTGCCTGCAGGTCTATTGGCATCTGCTTCCTGTTGCTTCTGACCGTACTGACAGCGCTTGTTTTTCTTTTTTGTAGGTGGTGGAACAGACTAGGGGACGAGTACCAGTTGTTGGCATGTACTTCGTACCCCTTGTCCATGAGGCCCCCTCTCTCCAGCAGGTCTATCACTGCCTTCATGCTCGCGGGGACGTCCCCGCGATCCTTCCCCATGTAGATACGAAAGGCGGTGGTGTAGCCGGCCTCTGGCCCCAAACTCGAGCAGAGCTTGTATACCTTTATTCCCCTGCGTGCTCTCTTGTTGGGCACGAACTGCAAAGCCTGGTGGCGCCCCTTGAAGGTCCAAAGGCTCTCGTCAATGGAGACGACCTTGTTTGGCACAAAAGCTTCTCTAAATTGCATGTCGAGCACATCTACGACAGGCCTCAGCTTCCAGAGTCGATTATCTGCTTGACGCTCGGCCTGGTTGTCTGCGAAGTGTAGTGCTGCAGTCAGCTGATCAAATCTGTCGCGCGACATCATCTGCGGGAAAATCGCCAACGACATCAGAGGGTCGCGAGACCAGAAGTCTCGCATTTGCCTCTTGGACTGTACCCCATCAAGAACCACAGCCCAAGATAAGTACGAACCTCCTTCATGGTTGTGTCCTCCCATCCCTTTATGTGGGCAGAAGGCGTCCATGGATTCTGCGCAACATATCTGCAGGACAAGGAGAATTGGCAGTGTAAAAATCATGTTTGCAAGAGTCAGAGCATGAGAAATTGTAAACAGATATCTTCAAACCAACAAACAAGTAATATTAGATGATGTGCTTACCGATTCATCTCCTGCACAATCTTTTCTAACAGTTCCAGCATCAGGAACTGCCTGAAAACCTCTTCAGGTGTGGATTCAGCATCCAGGTCAGGAACCTTGACCCTAGGAGCTGCGGTAAAGTCGAAGCGCCGTAGCTCGTTCTCCCTCTTCCTCCAAACAAAGGAGGAGATACCCTGCGGCGCCCGACATACTCGTCAGTCCAACGACGTGTTGTCCAGCGGCACGAAGTCTTCCTCTGACTCAGTCGGAGAGCTCGGACTCATCCTCCGAGTCGCTGCCCTCCAAGTCGGAATCATCGCCGAAGTGAGGATCTGTGGAAGAATTCGAAAAAACACATAGGTTTTCCATAAAGTTACGTAAAAATGTAAGTCAGTATGCCAAAGAAGCCAGGTTGTACTTTTTTCAAATCAAAGGATGGAGAAAACTCACCGGAATGATCCTTGGTCCTGCGATGTTTCGCTGGCGGCGTGTACTTCTCTTGCAAGCCCCCACATTCCTCGTCAGAGGAATGATGAAATGTGTAAAGGAGAGGGTTAGGTGTATCCCTCAGGTGAGGAACACCACTGGAAGTCGAAGGCATGGGGTCATCCACTGCCTCGTCTTCCTCAAAACTGAGGGAGTGGATGGCAGGGGAAAACCGAGGCCTCCGGGAACGCCGAACGGTAAGCTGGCGTGACAAGATGCAAAGATCAGAGGTTCAAGCTGGCAAGTGATTACCTTGACTTGTCTTCGCCCTTTTATAGTTTTTTTTTCCATAGCCACCCCTAAAGAGGCGTGGAAAATCACGTGATATTGTCACGTGATGGCGTGAAAATCACATGATATTGTCATGTGATAATGTCATGGGAAATGGCGCGAAAATATAAGCCTAAACACCATCCCCGTAGAGTCGGAAAACTATGACGGCTAGCGCCGCACCCGTCATTAAGGAGATATATGGACCAGTTCGTGAACGCAAAAATGTGTTTGTGGATCAGTGTTGTGTTTTTCTTCGCAAGGTAAACAAGCTCATCAAATTTGAATTTGAAAGGCGGCCGCGCGTTATTTTTCATCATTTAGCGGTGACTATAGGGCCTGCGCATCTTAAACTATATGCCATCCCCTTCTATTTTTCCTGCTCTATAAGATGGCGGTGTCCATTTTCCTCCATCAACGCGCGTCGTTGTAAATAATTTATTCCGTCTTTTATTAATGTTATTGTATTTGGATAATCTTACGGGATGGATGCACTAAGTTAGGCAAATTGAATATAATGTTAATGTTGAGGACAAAAAGTTTGTTCTCAGTACAAGAAATAATTTGTAGACACAAACAAAAAGATCTGATCCCAAGTACACTGGGTCCTCCCAAATTTCATCTTGTCGTGCATACTAAGATGAAGACAGTGTTTTCCGGGGGGAGTTGGGGGACAGAGCCCCCCATCAACCATCCCCTCTGGCCATGCCCAGGCATGGCAACTTAGATTGGTGGATAAATTGATCAATATGGATTTGAGGGTAGTGGCTTATTTTCAAAACAATTTTGATATTTATTTGAAGGAAATCCATTGATCTGAATGATTCTTGTTTCTTGTGCAAATGGTTGTCACCCCATAGGAGTGATTTTTTCTTTTAATATTATTATTATTATTATTAATTTTTTTTTCTTATTTATTTATATATGTTCTTCCTCTCTCTCCTAGGAACACACAACTTTTTTAGTGTTCGTGTGATTCAAACACAGTTTGTTGCTTTCGCTAGAGCATCTCAACCCTGAGGCCATATGAATAGCTGATATTTGAAATTCCTTTTATTTGGGGTGGGGGACTGGTTGAGAGAGTACTTTTTTTTTTTTTTTTTGCATAATTGTTTTTTGACATACTTCAAAATAAAAAAACGGATTATTTTTATGGCCTCAGGGTTCTGATGCTCTAACAAAAGTAACAAACAGTGTTTGAGTTGCACAGAACTAAAAAAGTTCTTGTTAATTGTTCCCGATTGCGACGAACCCTCGCAGAGACTAAGGTCCAAAAGGGGGGGTAGAGTTCACGAAGCTCTATTTGGGTGGGGGCAAGGGGGGAGGGGGCAGAGGGGGAGTGCACGACGTCATTAGTAACCTGTAAATGTCAAAATAAAGAATAATACCATTTAAACATTAAGAAATAGTGTAATTTTATGAAAGATGAGCCAAAATGTGTCCCGACAACATTAGAAAGGCCATATAATCAGAAAGACAAGCTAAACTTTGTCTGATGGACACCGAATAAAATTCCGCTAAAGTAAACAAGCGCAACACGCAGTGGGTTCAAACTCGATATCTGATACACAATTTTTTATAAAATATAAAATGTGGTTATGTGAACCAAAATAACAAAAACATAACATATCAAATTAATCCCCCTGCTTAATCGCATGATGTCAATTGATTAAAAAAATATTTAAACAGTATACGACACATACTGGCATTGTGGAGGGTACAGACGAGCTGAGACGAGGAGGAACTGATGGAACCATTTGTTCTCCGCCGGGTACATGATTTGGAATATGGCCTTGGCCAAGTACCCAGCGAAGTGGTACTTCCTCCTGTCGAAGCAGGGCACTTTTGATTTGGCCTTCCTCCATTTGTGCTCGATCGTATTGGTGTGTGCTTTACTCTTGGGGTCAACAAAATAGTATGAATGGTTCACAGTTAAATGTTGATACCCCTCTTTCTCAAGACAGTTGTATGCCTTCTAGCAATCACTAATGACCGTTGTTCTTGGGTAAATACGCTCCTTAATGACGTTAAGCAAAGAGAGAGAGAATTGCGCGGCTCCATGGGTATGAGAAAAAATTTCCCACTCTTGCGGCATACTACTCTAAAAACCCATTGACCTTCAATTACTCTACCAACATCATATTTTCTTTTTCCAAATTTAGATTCATCAATCTTGACAATTTCCCTTGACCCACCTTATTTGTCGGATTGATTTTCAAAGCACTAAAAAAATGAGAACCTCCCGGCAGAAACTTAATCGCAAATAGTCTTATTCGGTAAATTAAATTCACTCCATGCAGATTCATAAGAAAACCTCTCTCTCAAATCCGCATTAACAAATTTTAAATTAGTTTCAGAATGGAGCTTACTGTTATCAAACCAGGTGTTCTTAAAAAGTGAGTTTTTGAAATTCCATCTAACTTTCCTCTTATTTTTGGGGGGGGTTTTGTCACACTTGAATTGATTTATACTGCTGTCAATGCGGCATTCCGCATCACATTTTGTGCATTTTAACTGCCCTAAAATTGTGCCGTGTGAGCGGCAGAGATTGAGCAAGAGGGCGGCATTGACATATCTTTCCCAGAATTGCCCGTGGCTACCATAAAAAATTATATTTAACACTAATTATCTCTCTATTTATCTATATTTAATTGTTATTAAAAATAAGTGATAAATTAATATTATTTAAATTCAAATATTTAAACATACCCCATGTCACACTGCGCACAGCAATTACTATTAGCTCCAGCCATGGCAAAGGCTTACCGGAAAGTGTTGAAGCAATTAACATTGTGTATTGTTCCGACACGGGAGGCAAATGATGTAAAGAGGCAGTCCAGTTGTTACATTGTGTACTATGAATAAAGGTTATGATAATAATATTAAGAATCATAAAAATAGTGTACATTACATGAAAAAGAAAATTATAATGTAAAACTATTCAAGGATTAGAGGAAATGTTATTAGAAATGAGATAAAATATTGGTTATAATAATTACTAATCAGAAATGTCACGTTGGTAAAAAATGGCGAACAGAAAATGTGACATTTATAGAAAACGTGGTTATAGAAAATGGAATTACAGAAAACAAGACACATATAGAAAACAATTTCATAGATAATGTAGACATAAACAAGCAACTCTGCCTGTAGAAGGCTGTTTTGACTTAGTCTCTGCACACCACGTTTAAAAAAAAAAAAAAAATTTACGCGCCCCATGTAACTGTAAATTTAAGGCCTGTGCATCTTATACAATGTTCTATCCCCTTCTATTTTTTCCGCTCTATAACATGGCGGTGTCCATTTCCCTCTATCTACCGCGTCCCTGTAAGTAACTTATTCCAAGTTCTGTGTTCCTAACGCTGTGCAAACAAACAATGGAGATATGCCGTTCTATATATTGGACACTTACCAAAGTTCATTATCTGTGTTACTTTTGGCTAAATTTAATTGTTATATTAATAAAAAAAAAAACTTAATTACTGTACTTAACAATGCGATAATTAACCAGTTGGTCGGAATTATCATTCTCAATAGGGACGTTATTCCGTAAAGGTATGTCTTGTTTTTTGTTTTTTTTATAAGTTGATATTTCTGTCTGAATAGTTTAACAAATGCATTGAACCATAGAGACAACTAATCTAAACCAGATAAAACCTTTTTTTTTTTCCTAAGATTTTAAAGAACGGAGATTTGTGGATAACAATATTAGTACAAAATCATCCTAGTTATAAAGTCCTAGCATGAATACAACATGGTGGTTCAATTTTGAGAATTTTAAAAGCACATATATTTACTACTTGGAACTTGAGATGGTCACTGGGTGTTTATTTTTGAGGAGGATCATATGTAAGTAATACACGCATCTAAAGTTAAAAAATGTAATCATCCTCATTTAGTAGCCCTACATCAACTTATATATGTAAAGAAATAAACTATATTAGTTTTCCCTATCTAGCCGTTTTCTTTGATAATTGTCAGTAGTAGCAGTTTGCAATGAGAAATGAGAGAAGAGTTGATTATTAGTCATTTGCACTCATTATCTTTGCTAAGAAGTGCATAAAGTCATGCAGACGCCTAGGTGTGCTTGGATATTTGCGTATTTATAGTATCTAGGACCAACGGTAATGTCTAAACATATTTTTTATCAGAAACTCACGAAAAGTATGGGATGAAGACTGCATGTACAAATGAGCTCAAAATTCCATATAGATTTTATTTCAGAATTGGTATTACAGTGTACTATCATTTTCTACATGAAATAATTGGTATCTCGCTTATATCTCCAAAGTTCAATAATTCGACAGTTAGGTACTTTTTGTATTGAAATGCTCTTTACAGCAGGAATGACTAATTTCAAGTCATGTCTCTATACAATACACTAGCTAACTCAATTTGACCCCAAAATTTTTAACCCCCTTAGTTACAGTTCCTGTAACTAAGGAAAGCTTGATGGAGGGCTCTACCCCCCAACACCTTGGTATGTACTGCAAGATAGAGCTACTCCAATTCTGTAAACAATAAATCAAATACCTTTATATTTTGAAACACCAAACTGTCAAACTTTCCTGTGTTTCTTTCTACTGTGAATTATTTCATTTCTAATCACTTTTTTTAGCATTTGGGGAACATGATGGGCTCAAATATCAAACTGTAATGCTTATTAAGGTCTATTTCTTCTTCATTGCCACTGTATAGTCTTAAGAATAACCCAGAATCAACACAACGCCTAAAATGGAACATTTGTCGCTGGCCTTCTGTCACCGAATGGCTGGGAATCCTGTCAAAAATAGTGCCCTGAAACACGCATATGTGCATGCACAGAAGGTTCTTCGGACCAATTCTCTTACAAAACTGTATAAATCACAAAGCACACAAGTGAGGTATAACAACATTTATAAAGGCCGTTGAAAACAAATGTGGAACAGCATACACTGATTATTAACAAAATTACATTTTGACAAGCATGCAGTGAACCACTTTGCACATCGCAGTAATGAGTTCTTCAGTCAGTCCAATGTTTATGTTCGACATGTAAACAAGATGATCGACTTGGCTGAAATTAGGCTCTCACCTCTGTTCATTTACATAGTATCTTTGGGAAGCATTTGCACAAATGCTGCCATAGAAAAAAAAATTGTCTTGTGTTTGTATCATTCTATCATTTGATATAGCTTTTACTACCCAACTCTGCCACTACCTCGAACTGCATGTTGTCCAATAAATTTGGTGCTGTGGAGTTAGGGACTAAGAGTATGGTGAGTGTATCCATACTGTGGAAGGTATAGGTTACTGAGAAAGAATAAGAAACAAAGTAAATTAAGCTGCAGCTTCCTCATATTTACCGCCAAATGACTAAAATGTCCACTGCATATCACAGTGCAATATCCTTGCACAGCCAGAGTTCTTAATGTCCATTTCCTATAGGTTGGCATGAAGTGCTAATAAATGGGGGGTTCAGGGGGGCTTTCCCCACCTGTCTAGGGAGTGAAATAAGGTAGGAAAGGTTCGGGTGAGTGTTTGCATTTGCATGATACCCTGGTTTTGGGACTTGGGTCTCTGGAGGGTGGGTCACTCTTAGTAACAATTATCAAAAGTGGTTCGAAATGAAGCAATCCAGACAGTAGAGAGAAACGAAGGAAAATTTGGTGTTTCAAGATATAAAAGTGGTAATTAGTATCGAGAGTGATGCACCCTTCAAAAACCTAGTTCCAAAACCTGGGTATCATGTGAACCGAAACACCCCCTAAGCTTCCCTACCTTCTATTTATTCCTTAGACAGGAGGCAAGCCCCCCCTTTACCCCCCATTATTAGCACTTTGTGCTTACTTATAGAAAATTGCTTACTTATGGAAAATGGACATTAAAAACTATGGCTGTGTGAGGGTGTTGTTGACTTGCTCTCTGCAGGGTGATATACAGTGAATATTTCCATTATTTTTTATAATTACCACTGGGGGTATGAATTCCCATAGATCTTACTAAAAGGTGGGTTGGATTCTTTTTTTTTTTTTTTGTAAGTTGGCATGTCGGTCCGTAGACTTGCATAGATTTTCATTAACAGATTTTAAGCATTATTGGGGATGTTTTAACACATTTTTCTTCTCTATTCATATTTAAGCCTGATTTACCCCATAATTTCCCTGATATTCTTCATGCCTTCCCCTGCTATCATGACTATCAAATCAAGATTGTCGGTGGAAATGGGTCTTGTCTACAATTTATTTGCTCAAGAAACTACCGCCAGCATTGTTGAAATCAGTGGATTTCTTTCAAAAAAGCTTTTTTTTGTCTCTGGGAGAGTGCATTGCTTTCCATATCAAAGACCCCCCTAGTCTCTGAGTGGACCTAGTCTCTGAGCAGTAATAAGCAACTAATATTTTTGTCATAACGCAGTAAATATGAACTAAAAATTCAAATGTAGCAGCGTTGTTTATGACTATATTCGTTATACTCTTTAGGATGGTGTATATTGCTCTGTAACTTGTACTGAAATTGCTTTAGAGAGATCTTTGATAACAAGATGTGCTGAGAAATCATTAGCATTTAACAACCAAGGAAAAATTCAGCTTACGTCATGCTAAAGAAAACTTGGACAATATGAAGTTTGAGATTGGTGGAATTGGGTAATGAAATCTATATGAATTAATAGAATGATACAAATGAAGACAAAATTCTTCATAGGCAATATATGTGCAAATACTTCCTAAAGATGCCATAAGTAAAAGAACAGAGAAGCGAGTTCATTTTTAGCTAAGTCACTCAACTTGTTTAGATTGTGAGGGTAAATATTACACTGACCGTTTAACTCATTATTGCCAAATACCAAGTAGTTCATGTATTAGTACATACTTGTCATTGTGATATTTTGCTAATTATCAGTGTTTGCTTTTCCACATTATATGCTTTTAATGTCTTTGATTAATGTTGTTATACCTTCTTTACATGTTTAAAAATTTATTTATACAGTTCTTTATTAAAATCTGTGCATATGCATTTTTACCACTGGGATATTTGACATCGCGAGACGCCATTCCCTGACAAAATGCTGGTGAGAGATGTTATGCTTTTAGTGTTGTCATTTTTAAAACAACATAGTGGCTATGCAGAAGAAATAGACATTAATAAGTATCGCATCTTGATAGGCCATTAAGTGCCCCAACTGCCAAGGAAAGGGATCAAGAATCTAGCAATTCAGACAGTAAATGGAAGCAAAGAAAAATTTTTGTTTCACTACATAGAGGGATGTGGGTTAACCCTTTGGGTCGAAAAAACCCTCTCGAACAAGTTGTAGCAATAGGGTACTTCTGTGCAAAAATCAAATGAAATTGAATGTCTTATTGTTTTTGAAGATGTGACAATAATTCAAAAACTGTTCGGCCGATTAAAAAAAAAAAAATTGACCATATTCAATGGGAAGGGGCCCAAATGAAAGGGTGTGAGTTTCATCAAAATCAGCAAGAAAAATCGAAAAGTAAAAGAAAGAAAGAAAGAAAAAGAAGAAGAAAAAAAAAAAAAAGACCGTCCCCTAAAGCCCCCTTATAAGTGCCAAATGAGCGAAATCACACTCCAAGAGTGCCACTATGGGGCCAGATTTACTAATGCATTAACAAGACTGTAAGAGGTTTGTTTAGATCATAAATGAAGCTACTGTCTTGTTTCTTGCAAAGAGCATATTTTCAAAACTTCTGAGATCGTAAACACATCTCGCTACAAGAGACATTTGCCGGAGCCGAAACCACTCATAATGCTTATTGTAGTGACCCTTCTCAACTCATATCACTTATGATTACTTTAAAAAATATGAAAATGTGACTTTGCTTTCTGGAAATGAATTAGTGTGCAATGAGGCATGATAAGGGAAAAAACAATATGGCTAATGTAAATAAGCATTGACCTTTATTAATGCATGAAGAGCATGGAAACACTTGATGTAAGCCTAATGTAAATCATTCAACAAGTTTAATTTATCATGAATTAAGGGGACTGTCCCTGGCGGGGGGCGGGGAGAGTCAGGGATTTTGGGTTGGAGTGGTCGAAAATGAGTTATGGTCAGTTTCATATTCATATCAGTGTAGAATTACCCACATGAATATAAACTCCCGCAATGAAAAATTTAGGCAGGGTGCGAGCTAATAAACCTGAGTCCCAGTGCCACTGTGTGAGCAAGTTTCACCTTCCTGTACTCTTGCTTTACAGGAGCAAATATGTTGCCTTATATGATGACATTCCCTATTGAACTGGATCACAGGAAGATAAAAGTGTCTTATTATAACAGTCTCCCCCCAAAGTGAAAGATTTATGATATGAAAAACAAGGAAAAATAAAAAATCATTATATTAAAGGTCTAAAAGCAGTGATGAATTTACAGTTTTGAATATACCCATAATATATAGCTAATATATAAGTTTCTTTAAGTAGACTGCTTCAAGCACCAAAGTTTTCTTCATCTTAAATACCCACATGAGTTTGGTACAAAGCAGAATAAAAACCACAAGTTATTGAAGTATTTCTCATAGTAGAACTTTCTGTTCATCATTGTGTATGTGTGTATTTTGTATCCCAGGCATAAAATTGCA